>NC_056729.1:1050523486-1050585986 GCF_019279795.1 Protopterus annectens | reverse complement strand
CTTTTTACGACATTTCTGCAGGGGGGCAAGCCCCCCTGCACCCCTCACCCTCCGTAAATTAAATATACCAACTCCAAGATCGCACTACACTAGGAAAAAGTTCATTTCCTAACCCCACTGTATCAATTCCCCCTGCAGAAACGTAGTAAAAAGTGTGTTTGGTAGTTTGGTGTTGTTATATGTAATTATATATGGAGGGGATCTTATTTTCATGTGATTTGTACTGTTAGATGTTATGAAATTTGATGTTATGGGTTTTAGATGTTTTGGGTTTTAGATGTTCTGGTCTCAATGTTATGAAATTAGATGCTATGGGTTTTAGATATTTCAAAGGGGACCCATTCCATGCACACATTTAACACACCTACCCATAATGCATGCTGTACATGTTCACTTATTGTTGCTGTTAACTGCACCACATCACAGTGGTCACCATGGTGGCATATCTGAAGGGTATGTAAGAGTCCTGCAATATAACTAACAACCTGTCATTGCAAGATGTGTGCACAGAGATGAATATAATGGTGGGACAAATGGCCTGCAGTAGGGACATGTGTGAAACATCACCCTTATACAGTGCTACAACAGTGTATATACCACTATTACAATGGCACCTGTTACAGATCTACACTACGGCATATCACAGTACTGCATTCCACAACCCTTACAATCTGTAATGTGGTCCTAACATGAACAATGAATGTGTAATATAGAGTCCTATGTTAGGACAGCAAATATGGGGAATACATACCTTTACAAACACTGGAAGCATATGTGTGCATACACTCCAAATAACATATTGTGGAAGTGGCTTTTGAGTTACTGACTGCATGCACTCTTCATGAGTATGGACCTTCCAGCAAGTACAGGTCCTCAATGTCACACCAAGAAATGATTTGCTGTCCAAGATGTTTGGCCATCAAATGTGCCTACTTACCTGTAACAGAGGCAGCCATGGCTTGCACACATCTTACAAGCCATGGAATGGATCCCATACTCAACAGGTAGCACCCAGGAGTTGGACATGTAGCATTACCTCACCATTGCATACACCATGGCAAACAGTGCGGACAGTCATGTATGTGGCGAGGATGTATGGGACAGGATTAATGTAGAAAATAAACAGATGGCCATCCAAGACAGATGATGACACATTTTGCAAACTGGTCATGCAGGTTGCCTAGTGACATGCCACAAAACTGAGGGAGTTGCAGGAATGTCTTGCAAGTACTGGCTGTGCAGTACCTGTATTAGCAATTGCCTGGACTCTGCATAAGTGTGGCTCATGGTTTAGGGTAATAAGATGGGACAGTTGTACCACAGGGAACTTCAGCCAGGGCTCTCTACAGGTAGTGCATGCATAACAGCAAAAGTCCCCCAAAGGCATGCATTGCAATGTGTACTGGTGTACCAAGACCACGTTGGAAACCTACAGATAGCATCAATTAAGATACATGTGCTGCACAACCAACACCTCACCCCACCTCAGACCCACCATCCCCATCTGTACCTTGTTGCTGCCAGTGTACATCTGCATGTTTGCCATTCATTAGCAGGGACTAGGCTGGTACACATGGTGTTCAGCGTTTGGGACACTGCAAAATGACACACATGTGTAGGCCATAGTTGTCAAGCATCTGCAAAAAGTCTGAGGATGGGGAGGGGGTCTCATCCTGAAACACAACAGTGCACTGAAACAGAGATCCAAAGCTCACTAAGAATGGTTGTATCTGCACGCAGTCAAGGTCAAGAATTGTGGCAGACATAACCCTGACTCCACAGCAATAGTGACAGCACTGTGTGACCTCCAAGTGCTGTGCATATGAGTTGACCTTATAATCATGCAGAGTTGGGGGGCATTTGTAGAGCAAAGTGACCAAATACTGGCAAATACAGATGGCCCATGCTAGTACACCCCTTCCAGGAATAGTGACTGCTGTAGTACACATAACAGTTGGTGCAACAAACCATCATGATAAGAGTGTGCACACATATGCACCCACAAATTGTATGTATCTCAATCAGTATCTGCACAACTAACACATTTGTCTGATACAGCATTTGATTGCACAGGTCATGTGTCACATATCAGGTTCATGTAATGTTAATGTATGCAGTAATGTGGCCCCATGGCATATCAGGGAAGAGGGTGCCATATCAATAGGGTGTGTACACTCCCCATACCCATGATAAGGTTTGAAGGTTATAAGTGTAATTGCATTTTATTGGCCATACATGCACCGCTGATGATGAGATCTATAAATCAGACATCAGGAATTCACAAATGACATCTGTCCACATATCATCCCATGCATGTGTTGGACAAACACATAGGGGCTGTGAGCAGCAGAGCAAACACAACTGACACACATATACACATTCAGCAATGGTGTGTACACCTGTGAGGTATGGTGCACATTACATGCCAGGGTGCCGAACAGGTGCACAGCAATACTGTGTACATGGGTGCAGTGTGTTCCAGGGAAAGGGGCATCACATACTAACACAACCCATGCATCACAGAGATGTATAATGTTGGTAACAGGGATTGACTATAGCTGCACTGCTTGCTGTTGAGTGCCATATGTCATGCATGTTGACAGATGGCTAATGAGAGGTCTGTGTGTAATAACTTTGTGCAACCTTACCTGTAACTGTGTGTGTGTGTGGGGGTGCATTTGTCTGTAAGTGCTATCTGATGGAGTGGAGGGGGTTGATGTATGTAGAATATGTGTGTGTGTGTACGTGTGTGTGTGTTTGTGTGTGTTTCCATGTATGCACATGTGTGAGTGTGGGGTTGTTCATGCCTCTCAACTTCCCTTAGACATTGTGCAGTAAATGGGAATGGACAGACCCATTAGACACCAGGAATACTTTTCTGAAATGTAATCAGAGGAAAACTGATAGACAAATAAAGTCTGCAGCATGAAAGATGCATTGGGAGGGAAAACTAGACACCAGGAATACTTTTTAAATTGCAATCAACAGAAAGGCGAAAGAATACCCAAGTATGCAGCGCTAAAGATGCATTGGAGAATTACTAGCCCACACCAGAGAGTGTCTCCAAATATTACTGTAGTCCACATAAAAGGTTAATAGAGCAACAGATCTTGTATCTACTGAACAATAGTTAAGTATGAAACTCCAGTGCGTGACATTATTGACTTATTGTAGTAGCCCATAACATATGGGGGCCATGCTCAAGACATCTGGCCGAAACCAGGGTGAACACGATGACATCAGTGAGTCTTTGAAAAAATGACTCCAATCAAGTTAAAGAGTTAATGGAATAACATGTCATGTTTTGTGATCACTTTTCTTAACAATTAGAAGGATGATACATTAATGACTGGTATTATTGACTGTAATTATTCAAGACTGATACAGGATAGGGAAAATAAGAGAAAAAATAGAGATATTCTGTAAACTCTGGGACAGGTAAGTAGTATGGTGGAATGTCAGTGTGTATGTGTGTGTGTGTGTGTGTGTGTGTGTGTGTGTGTGTGTGTGTGTGTGTGTGTGTGTGTGTGTGTGTGTGTGTGTGTGTGTGCGTGTGTGCGTGTGTATGTGTGTACTGTTAAGCAATGATGTACAGGTCTTTAAAGTGCATTTCTTGTTTTCCCCTCACAGTTGGAGAGGTGGGTCAGGGTCCCTTCTGCAGGCAATTTGATGTTGGTGTCCATACAGACACTGATAATGATGATCGGTGTGTTGAAGCACAGGTGGGGTTGTCAGGGGCTGAATCTGCACCATCGTTTGACATCCCACTGTTATCCACCCCATTCCTTCACACAGTCACATTGACTATACATACCCCATCACCAGTGGCCATAGCTGAAGGACAGTTGGCAGTTGGTGGCATGGGACAGGACAGTATGGTATCTATGGCATGTGTGTCTGGACACAGCAGCCATAGCCAGATGCCTGGTGAGGTACCACATAGGCAGATGTACAGGGGTGCTCATAGGAGGGCTGCTGGTCATCATGCCCCTGGCAGAAGTGCCACATCTGGTGCAACCAGATGCACGTTTCAGGCCATCATGGAGGTGCAGGCAAGTATGGAAAGGTACACCAGACAGGGTCTGAGGCTGCAGAGGGCTACTCATTCAGCTGTTATTGACAACATCCATGATCTTGCAGGTGCCCACCGTTATTTTGCAAAGGTCATGGATAGATGGTTGGGGTGAGATGGTGGGAATCCTCGACCATGGAATGTCTGTGCTCGAGCATATGGTGGGAGTAGTGCGATGGCCACATGGACATTGGCCAGCACACCAACAGCTGGAGGTCGACGTGGATGTGCCAGAACTCAAACCTGCTCCTGTAGTGGGAGTACCAGCCGCAGCACTGCAGGGGGGGGCACTGTCCACACCACACCACAGCAGGCCACGTGCACATGGCCCTGGCTGGTCCCAATAGGGACCTGGATCCAGTGGACATATGTCATCATCAGGGAGAGTACCATATTGTGGCTTGTACCTGGTGTTGCCCATGGAACCCCTGGCAGGCACAGTTCTCATGTCCATGGCCAGAGACAGTGAACTGCACACCCTGCCAGGTACGGTCTGCAACTGTCCAACAAACCCCTGCATAGGGCAGCCACATGGCAGAACTATGTGCATGCATACACACACACACACACACACACACACACACACACACACACACACACACACACACACACACACACACATTACCAACACAGCTAGGGCAACCCTATACACACACACACACACACACACACACGACCACATCACAACAACCCAATTAATAATTAAATCCCCTCACTCACACACATGGTGTCAAATGTATGGCTCAGCCTAGGTCTCTGGCAAACCAACAACTAACCCTGTGCATATGATGATACATTGATGCATGGACAGGCTAATATGGTTCTGCTGCACAGGGTGACTGTACTATGGTGTACCAATGTAATGCTGTGTAACATATTGTCAGCAGTAAAGTTTAATGCTTACATGTCAGGAAGTGTAGCTGCCCAGCCATGATGCATTATAGCTGTTATTAACACTGAGTGCTTGCGGTCTCCATAATGTATTCTGTTTGTGATGTAGTTGTCCATGTGTCAGCAGGATGATGATCTGCTATTGTATCATGTGAGGGTTATGGCACTGTGGTGACACCTTGGCTGAGCCATATCCTGGGTACATGTGAACACATGTCACAGGTCTGTATAACAGTTACTGCATGTGTTACATGGCTGATAGGTCTGTGGGTGTATACAGGTGAATGCATGGTGGCTGATGTCAGCAGCCCTTCTACAGTGGACAATGGTAAGTGTACTGGGTGGTACACACCACATGTTTGTGTATAACGCACACAGTGGCTTTGGTGATGATGCAATACACATAGAATATTGTACACATGGATGTATGTACCTGTGCAAAGAACCCATTTTAGCCTATGTAATTCCACCAAGACAGAATAGGCACAACAACACATTGGGAAATAAGCAGTCTGCTAGTTTAATGTCATTGACGATAGTACTGGCAGGGTATATGTCCCTTTCCCTAATGTAGTGCAATCCTCAATTCAGTAAACATAGGCATGCTGGTGTGGGTGGCACAGCCCTACCCTTTGGAGGATGTGATGTGCTGTAGAGCTGCAGATAGTGGGATGGACAACTGCTTAAGCTGTTAACATGAACTGTACAGTATTACAGCCAGCTAAGCAGGTGGATACACTCAAGAGTAACTGCAATGATGGTGGCTGTGTCCACAAGAGCCACACCCAGCTATATATACCAACCTCCAGTATTGCTGTACACCTATACAGTGGGGAAGAGTGCATTTACACATCTACCACTAGTTGTGATGAAATTTATTTCCACAGGATGATACCTGTGAAATGTTAGCATTTGCAAGGCAGTTCTCAGACAGATGACCTCCTGGGACATGTATATTCTGGAAATGAAAGTAGATTCCTTCACATACACACACATACTCTTACTTGGCAACACTGGGACTAGAACCCCTAACTAGGTATGTAGTGCTACTGATGTGTGTGACCTTAACTGCACACACTACACAGCTTTTAGGATGAAGTGTGTTCCAGGTTACATGTTACATGAAGAACATCCCAAGCCCTGTACAATATGGTAATGGGGGATGTACTGGTTGTTTATGTACAATACATAGTGTGACATACTGTCATATACACATTGACAAACACATAACAGTCATAAACACATCTAAGAGACCTGGGCATATCAGTGCTAACTACCTTGTCATTGTGTCCATTCTGTTACAGATAAGTTGCACACAGCACATGCATAACTGGGCTGGATAGTGTTATCAGTTACCTGTATGGTTGATGGTGACAGTGGTCCCCATACAGTGGACCATGGGACATGTACTGGGGGTACCATTGTGTAAAAATAGTACACCCAGCACCCACACCCCACAGTGGATATTGTATGCACTGAAACCCATGAAAATACCCTGACATACTCACCATCACACTTTGACCAGGACTGCAATACAACCCATTGTTTATCTCAAGTGTGCTACTACAGGGATATGCATCTAAAGCACATCACACAGGGATTGTAGGGTGAGACATTGTCATGGCTGTCCTGCGGTCAGCAACATCACTATCCCTAATACTGTGTGGCAATGTCTATTGTATTAGGAGAATGTGTCCTCAGAATACTGTATCCTACAAATATACACAATTGCACACAGAACTCAGAGGGTATCCCATGCCTATCAACCCATTTGTACAACAGTGTTGTGTTGGTACTGCAAGCCCCAGGTAGCCCTTAGGGTGAAGAGTGTAACAAGGTACATGTAATGTCCAGTACAGCAGCAGCCACATCTAACTATGGGAATGGGGGTGTGGTGGGTATGAAGGGCCTCAGGGTATTATCAACTACAGGTCTACAAACATACAGACACTGTTATTCTCAGTAATGCACATGTACACGTTTGTCAGTATTGGGGTCCATTGGTGCAGGTGTTCATAGGTGTGTACCAGGCTATTGTCCATGGAGAGATGGGAAGTGTAGGTGATGTGTGTACAGTGGTATCATGCCACCTGCCATATGCCAACAGGCCATTTATCAACAGATACCACAGGGGTAATCCTCAGGATGAGAGTTACATGCAACATCCAGTCATCTGGTTGCCTCTTGCAGAGAGCCACTGAGGTGCTCCAGCTGACATGTATGCAACATGTTTTACATAACATGGTCAGTGTCTGTCTTGGAGACCTGCACCCAAGCATGTTCTGTTGACTGTGGTAGTGTAGTTGAAGTATCCATGGCATGTGGTGCGTACAGGGTGTGCATTCCAAGCTGTGGCATTCATAACACAGCTGGGCAGATATGTCAGTGTCACTCAAGCATAGATTGCCTGTATGCAGCCAAGATGGAGACCCGAAATTTGTACATCTATACAGAGGACCGACAGACATCAGCTCAACAACTGGTTATGCAGTAGGATGACTGTGTTTGACAGATAGATGTCTGACACTGATAGGTATGTCATTACTACATGACAGCAGCCCTCAATGACATCTCCTATACACACAGTAGTCTACAGTTAATATCCACAAGTCAGATCAATATTCAGTAGCACATACTTAATGACACAGAGCTCACACACCAAGAACACGATAATCAGGACTCTGAGTCCATCTTTGCATGCAGGCGTGTTTGGTTTCAGGACTGCAATTTGCAATCTACTCTTACTTGGGAATACACTTTCAACAGTAGTAACGTAATGATATACTACATGCCAGTGTGACTGCATATAAACTGGGATAATACCCATGTATGAAACACATTCAAATGGAAAAGAGTGTTGTACAAGCCATATATACCCAAGTGTCCCAGACAGTAGACTCACACCTCTTGCTACTGTAATGACAGCACATAGATGCATGTTATGTACATGGAATTAAATACACTTATTAAAGATGTCATTACCCTGCTATTTTATCAGAACGGAATGTGAGCACTGGTTAACAGGGCTGAGCCATGCTTAGCAGGTTTCAGCATTGCTGCAATATAAATGCTAAACACATTTGCACACTGGTAAGTGAAGCCTACATGGTGTAAGCGCCGTTTTGCTTAACAGTACATTAGCAGCACTTAGCGTCACGCAAACCCATTTAAAGCTGCCTTAACCACTCTGTATCCAACAGCCCTTGCAGGTCTTGAACCAGGACCCTGTACACAATAGTCACAGCTGTTAACCAATAATCCATCACAGCTGTGAAAACAGTTGTTGTTTTTTCCAATATATTTGTCAGTACACATACTGAATAGTATTGAACAGCTGCTATGACTTCTACATTTGTGTAGTACTTGTTAGTGATATTAATGTTGAATCACATATGTTGGTATATCTAAATATACACATATCTGATAAATATGGTGTGATACATCTGGGAAGGTATATACAACAGTCATGTTTACACATAAGGATATGGATATATATATATATATATATATATATATATATATATATATATATATATATATATATATATGTGTGTGTGTGTGTGTGTGTATACACATATGCAGATATATGTCCACATGTACATACACATATATATTTATATATATCTATTTATATACATCTGTAATATTGCATTATATATAGTCATATAGAGATCTATCTGTATATATATATATATATATATATATATATATATATATATATATATATATATATATATATATATATATATATATATATATATATATATATATATATATGACATATGTCCATAACATGTAGTGGAGTCATACCTCAGCATCAGTGGTCACAACCTCTTCGTGCAAGGGGATGTCATGTAAGTATTGCAGGTACAAATGTAGACTGTTGCTACTGTAACAGGGATTGTCTTAACAGAAATGTTATGTGTGACATAACATCTGATATTGACATGTGCGCCATCATTTACTGACAGACATCATAAGATCATCATAGTGCAGCACCACATATATCACAGTAATGATCCTGTGGTATACAGCAGAGCTATGACCAATAAATATGGGCAGTCTGACACACTCTGGTCAGTCCAGAGGTATACACAGAACCCCTTAGTGCAAGATGTGTGGGCCAAGCCTGACAAAGTGGATGTTTATAGCCATGTAAATGGGGATATCACAAAAATACTGTAATAGATAAGCTCACACAGTTTATGCATTCACACACTCCTGTCTGTCCTGACACATAATAACCTGAGGAGCAGAGGTCACAAGCCCACATACTACCCACTAGTTAGTGACATACATCTGTACAGCATCCCACTGCTTTGTCAAAAATACACAACAGTTATGGTGGCTCGGCAGCAGTACATCTGACAAGTATCTGGACATAACATCACACTGGGTAAGTACACTGAGCTGCTAGGCATGTCATAAAGTACTGTGCAAACTATAAGCAGAGTGCCACAACACTGGCCTACATTTCTTATGGAGGAATACACATGTACCTGCAAATATAACAGGCTCTACAGGCATGTAACAGCACAGAGTAACAGACACCTGTGTAAAAGAGCATACCAACAACCAATATGAACACAGCCACAGTCACACATGGTAAGCTTGCTTAATATTATAGTATGTGGACTGTGTGATCAGCACCATCCTCATATGTGCCACTCACATGCTAACCCTACATATTCTGGGCCAATACACAGTGTATTCCAATGCCTGACTGTGGTATGGGACATGTGTTTGTTTGGCCCTACAAACATGTACACCGATAGGGTACCATACACTGGAGCAGCATGCAACATCAGATAGAACAGGACAAAGAACAATGACATCTTCCACAGTCTGTACACAGGACAAGGTACATATTCACAATACACACTCTGTCAGCAATCACCATAAGTACACAGACTGTACACACTACAACAGAATGTCCAGGTTTTGGCCTCACATATAAGCCCTACTATACATAACATGTCTAGCAGTCTGATATCTCACTTGCTTGTTATCAGGTATGATGTCAGTAAATAATGATGCACTGAACATATGCACCTCTTACTGCATGACATATGTACAAAGGTTGACAGACTTGTGGCTGGAGGCACAAACACAGGGCCAATATTGACATGTTGCTGTGACAAACTCAAACATTTACTGGTGTAACAGGGTTTGTTGTGACATATGTCTTCTGAGGGATATGAAGTCAGTAACTCACATGGCTGTCACCATATACTGACTGCAAACCTCAGAGTATGCTACTGCATTTCTAAAGATAGGACATGTGTGAGTAACACAACACATGTAAGACTCCAAACACTGGCCAGTCTGCAGATAACACTACCAGGTGACAGTTTCCTCATCCACATAACACTGTCATGACAGATATTAAATCATGTAGACCAGCCATATCCACATATCAAATGTAGAAGAGCAATACTTACATTCTGACCTCATGTCTGGAACATCCCCTTACTGTTTGTTGGCCTGTCTCCACAGTGTATGTTGTGAGATGTATATCCAACTACCCTCTGTGATGCTGTTTGCCAAACATCGAATGTCCAGGTTATGTCAACAAATATAACTCCTACTATACATAACATGTGTAGCAGTCTGATATCTCACTGGCTTGTTATAAGATATGATGTCAATAAATATGGTGTGCAGCACATATGCACCTCTTACTGCATGACATATGTACTAAGGTTGGCAGAGTTGTAGCAGAAGGCATAAACACAGGGCCATTATTGACTTGTTGCTGTGATAACATCATACATTTACTGTTGTAACAGGGTTTGTTGCAACATATGTCCTAACCCACCCCCATAGACAGCACAAGGAACAAGAAACTAAGGGTAATGCTACTAAACACCAGAAGTCTTAACCTCAAGATGCACGAGCTCGAAGCTCTCCTCAGTATGGAGAACATCGATATCTGTGCAGTGACAGAAACCTGGTTCAAGGCTCCAGAGAGCACCCCAGCACTACCAGGCTATACCTCATATCATGCTTTTCGGCCCCAAAACCCAGACCGAACCACAAAAGGAGGGGGAGTTTCCATATTTATCAAGGATATCCAGGTTAGTGGCATTGCACGAAGTATCGGAGACCATCCATGTGCAACTAACAGTGGGCAAGACTGCTTTTCAGTTTATAGCATCCTACAGACCACCCTCTCAAAGTCAGGAATCCCATTCAGCCTTCCTGAAAACATTGGAGAACATGAAGATCTCTCTGAACACCATTATATTGGGTGACTTCAACTACCCAAACATTGACTGGGAGCACTACTCAAGCCCCAGCACCTTAGCCCAAAGATTCCTGGAAATTATAAACTCAAATGCTATGAGGGGACAATATACTAGACCTGATCATTACCAACATGGGGACTCTATGCTCCACACCAGAAGTATATCCCTCATTGGTAAGATCAGACCATAAATTAATTTCACTGGATGTCCACATCCCGACCCCAATCCCCAGCCCAGAAAACCACAGTGAAAAACTTCTCAAAAGTGAACTTCTCACTTCTTAAAACCAAAGTGGAATCCTTCAAGGCCCCAGGGCCATTGGAAACTACAGCCCAAACTGCAGAATCCTATATAAATGCATTCTACGGACATCTCCAGGAATGCATGGATCATGCTATCCCAAACAAAACCAAGACCCAATCATCCAAAGGCAGGCGTCCAGTCTGGTGGACCCCTGCCATAAATAAACTGTACAACAGAAGGAGGAAGCTACTACATGATAGAGCAAAATCCCTAATAGGGAAGGCATCTCTGATTAGTACTAGCAAAAAATTATGATCCCTCATAAAATCCTCCAAGGCCAGCTTCGAGAGAAAAATTGCACAGGACACAAAAGACAATCATAAGGCTTTTTTCAGTTATGTTAGAAACCTGGGATGCAACTCCCAGACTTGTTCTGAGTTGATTCTAAATGAAAAAAATACACTGAACCCACAGACATCGACAATATCCTGGCAGACAGGTTCAGTGCAAACTTCTCCACCCCCTCCCACCCAAAAGAGCAAGTATCTATGCCTGCAGAGGGCTGCCTCCCAAGCATCTCAGATGCTCAGGTGAAGGCTGCCCTCTCCAAAGCAAAAAACACTGCTTCCATGGGACCAGATGGTGTCCCAGGTTGCGTCCTACATGAACTACAAGAGGAACTAATCCCTCAAATAAAACAGCTATACAGTCTCAGCCTCACTACAGGATATGTGCCCACAGAATGGCGTACAGCAACAGTGGTCCCACTCCACAAAGGTGGAGCCTCTAGGGACCCTGGAAACTATTGCCCCATAAGCCTGACTAGCTTAGTCTGCAAGGCTATGGAGAGGATCATCATGGAGCTCATAAACAAAGACATTGGGGACCTACAGACACTAGATCCTACCCAGTTTGGCTTTGTCAAGGGCAGATCCTGCCTTTTGAACCTGATTGACTTCTTTGAAACAGTCACCAAAGCCATAGATGAAGGGAAGGTAGTCCACACAGCCTATCTGGACCTTGCAAAGGCATTTGACACAATACCCCACTGGCATCATAGATAAGCTATCCAGCTTAAATATAAACCCTATGTCACAAGATGGGTCACAAACTGGCTCAAAGACAGAACCCACAGAGTGAGAGTTGCTGGAGCCATGTCAGACTCAAACCGGTCACAAGTGGCATCCCACAGGGTTCTGTCCTGGGTCCACTCTTGTTAGGTATATACTTTTCCGAGGTACAGGCAAACATGGGAGGACTATGGCTCACCAAGTTCTGAGCGACTGCAAACTGGGTGCCATAATCAACTCTCCAGCTGACACAAACATCCTTCAAAAGGTCTCACAGAGACAGATAACTGGTGCCAGCGCCATGGTTTAAAGCTAAATGCCAAAAAATGTATAGTCATACCCTTTGGCAAAAACAATGTGCCCACAAATTACCACATAGGCGGAAACCCATTAAGTACAGAGAAAGTTATTAGGGACCTGGGGACCCAAGTTGATAGCAATCTCTCCTTTGAAAACCACATTGCCAAAGTGGTTAGAAAGACCTTCTACATAGCCCACCTCATCATGAAGGGTTTCACATCTAGATCAAGAGAGGTAATCGTGCCCCTTTATTCATCCCTCATCAGGCCCATCATAGAATACAATGCCCCTTTTGGGATGTACGTTACCCGACACCTGCAGCAATTAGAAAGACCCCAAAAGTATCTCACCAAGTGGATCAAGGGTCTCAAACAGATGCCATATGCTGCTCGGTTAAAAAAACTCCAGCTAGAGAGGGTGCATACCGCCTACTTCGAGGCGATCTATGCCTGACATACAAAGCTATGTCAAATCCAGAATTAATGGACATGCTCCACCTCAGTAAATCTAAATCCCTTAGAGCCACATGCTCGAGGCACTTGAACCTCAGCACAGAAATAAATAGAACTTGCTGGAGGGACAGGTTCATAACCCAGAAGCTCCCTTCGCTCTGGAATAGAATTCCAGTTCATGTGAGGCAGAGCACCTCACTGAATCTCTTCAAGAAGAATCTTGATAAGTGGATGGGGGATCGTAGGTTTGTCCCAGGGATTACTCCCATGTCACTATTAGACAGAGGCACAGTAAACTAAACCTTAAAAAGGGCACAGTATACTCAAATCAAGGGTTGGCGTAAGCCATACAGAATCAGGCTAGGCTTATAATTGCCCCAGGGCAGATAGCCTAGTATGAACCTATGAACCTATGAACCTATGAGGGAAATGAAGTCAGTAACTCTCATGGCTGTCACCATCTACAGACTGCAATCCTCTCACTGCCTTCTGCAGTTTACAGATAGGTGCTCTGTGGGTAACACAAGAAGCAAAAGGCACCACACACTGCCCAGTCTGCAGATGACCCTACTGATGGGGGTTTCCTCATAAACATAGCCCTGACATGACAGGTATTAAAATGTGTAGGACAGCCATATCCACACACACCCTGTTAAACTAACATTACTCCAATTGCAGTATAGCAGCACTTACAGTCTGTAGTCAAGTCAGGCACATCCCCTTCCTGTGTGTTGTCCCATTTCCACAATGTATGTTGTTAGAGGTAAATCCCCATTCCATCTGTTATGCTGTTTGCCAAACAAGCCAAACAACAGATCTAGTTCCTGGTCACAGTGAATGAAAAGAGCCAACACCCACATGATGTTCCTAGTTATAGGCGTGTGTTTCCATGCAATTGGCTATGGGAATGTTACCACAGCTGTTCAACATGCAATCAGCTAGTGGGGGACTGCAATTCATGCACAGGCCATCAGCTGATCATGAGCACCACTTGCAAAACACAAGCTGCTGCCTAAGTGATGCAGGTATAGTTTTCCACATCCACCAGAGAGGGAGTGAGAAAGACAGACAGAGACAGAGTAAGGTGGTAGGAGAGTAAGAGCTAAGCATGTTTGTGTCACACACTTACCAGTATGGGGTTTCAAACCCCTGCCTGACTGTGTATTGCTATTACATTTTTTATGCAGTTATTGCATGCGCCACAGAGCTTAAATGTTAGAGAGTTGTTCAAAGATATCTTTGAAGGTGAATGCCATCAGCAACAGTGGTATAGGAGGGATAAGGTAGGTGTAGTACATGTGCCTGTCCACAAGAACAGGTGTCAAGGATGATACAGCCACACCCTCTCAGGGACTCACACACATTATCACAGTTGGCAGGGTCAGGACTAAAATTCCTAACTAACTAGTTTGCTATACTACAGTATTACGGAGGTATCACATGCTCCACTGAGGTTATCAGGCTGATATATGGGCAAAGGGTAGGTCAAGGTGACTGATATAAGAAGGCATGCTACAGTAGGGCAATGGGAGGTGTAGTGAGTATGAAACGCTTCCAAATCATAAATCTCCACACACACACACAGACATAGATTTGCCAGTACTGACATGCATGTGTTCATTGCTTCACAGGTGTGTAGTAGTTGACTGTGCCAGAAGGCTGTACAAAGCTAGGCAAAGGGTATACCTTGGCATCAGGCCACATGACAATGTTCTGCAGTGTGGCTCAGGGGTGTAGTTCCTAGATTGGCCCACACAGGTGGGTATTGTATTCACCATCCACTTATCTGGGTTACTATTGTGGGTGGCCAGTGCTGCGCAATGTTTGCCATGTATGTGTTCTATATTCCATAACATGGATGGTGTCTGGGTTGTGCACATGTCTCACATGCATGTTCTGTGACATGTGGAAGTGTACCTAGGGAGTCTGGGACATGTTGTGTGGACAGATTGTTATCATCTGATATGGCATTCCTGACCTCATGTGGTGAGAACTGGCTATGGAACTGAGGTTGATCCTGTACCTACATTGACAGCATGATACAGATATTCACTAGTGTTAGTGGCATCTGGCCGTACAGGGCATGTGTATAAGGCATGGCATTTCCTTTGTGGGTTACATTTGCTGACTCTACAGTTGTTGCAGGTGTCCAGTGTGGAACATAGCAAAGGACCACTAAGGTATTATTTGCCTATTGTAGGGATGGAACAGGGTGCCATGTCCTCTATATTCCACTGCAATCACACCATGGTTACTATCTGTGGGTAATATGTAGGGAACTACCAACATAGTGGTTGTTGCCTAGCCAAGTGTGTTTGTGTATGAGACATGAGTGTAGAGTGTTTTCTGGTGATACAAGGGTTGCCTATATTGTTCCCCAATCTATAATGTCACATGTAGGGGTATGGATTGTCTACACCAGGCTCTCTGCTGTTTGACATCTGTTGTCCTTGTAAGGTGGACATTGTGACATATAGTAGGCCCTCAATATAAGAAATTTGCAACCCCCCATAGTGAGTCCTGTTAGTACACAATCACAGCTACCTCAACACAGGATACTGATGACAAACACACACCCACACTTGACAGTACTGAGATTCAAACCTCGACCTAGCTATGCATTGCTACTACAGTGTACTGCATTTCTTGCATGCGCTACTGAGCTTATAGGGCTAGTTTTCTGCAAACATGTATTTCAAGGTAAATGACATCAGCAGGCTTGTCAAAGTAGGGCAAAGGACAGTGTAGTGACTGTGACTGGCCTCAAAAGCATTTATCCCTACACACAACACACACACAGATGCTCAGAGTTGTCCTGTCTTGTATTAGAACTCCTATCTAACTAGTACATCATACTATAGCATTATGCAGTTATAGCATGTGCCACAGAGATTATAAGGCTAGTATTTCCCTAAAGATGTATTTCAAGGTGAATGACATCAGTAGGGCAATGGAAAGTGTAGTGACTGTAAAAGGCATACAAAGCATTGATACCTACATACACAAAGACACATGCACACACAGAGTTCAACAGTTGCCATGTCTGGGAATTAGAAATCCTACCTAACTAGTACATCACACTATAGCATTACGCAGTTATAGCATGCAGCACAGAGCTTATAGGGCTAGCCTTGCCCCAGAGGTGTATTTCAAGGTGAATGACATCAGTATGCTTGCCAAGGTAGGGCAATGGAAAGTGTAGTGACTGTGAATGGCCTCAAAAGCATTGATTCCTACACACACACACACACACACACACACACACACACACACACACACACACACACACACACACACATGCACACACACGCACACACACACACACACACACACACACACACACACACACACACACACACACACACACACACAGCAAACCTCACAGTTGCCATGTCTGGGATTACAACTCCTACTTAACTAGCACATTACACTATAGCATTACGCAGTTATAGCATGCACCACAGAGTTTATGGGACTAGCATTTCCCCAAAGGTGTATTTAAAGGTGAATGACATCAGCAGACTTGCCAAAGTAGGCAATAGAAAGTGTATAGATTGTGAATGCCCTCAAAAGCATTGATCCCTTCAAACACACAAATAAACACACACAGATTCTCACAGTTGCCATGTCTGGGATTAGAACTACTACATCACACTACAGCACTACACAGTTCTAGCATGCACCACAGAGCTTATAGGGCTTGACCTTCTCCAACGGTGTATTTCAAGGTGAATGACAGTGGCAGGCTTGCCAAAGTAGGGCATGGGGGAGTGGAGTGTGTGTGAATGGGCCATAAACCATTCGTCTGGAAGCACACACATAAAACTCAGTCACACTTAGGTTTACACTTGACAGGTACATGTATACAACTGCTAGATGAGCAATGACTTGTACAGTCATGTTACACAGTTATCACAAGCACCACAGACACTATAGTGCTGAGGGCTACCAGAAGCAAATGTCTACAGTGATAGACATTTGCACATCATGTGATACTGGCAAATTGGATGTGTGCTGGGTGGGATAGGCCTCATGATGGAAAGCTCTTTGTCACTGTCTGTCACTCTCTTCCACACATCTATGTGTGTGTATGTTTGGCCTATTACACTGTGCTGTCCTTGGATATATGTGTTTATTCCTCTCCGATGTGTGTGCAAAGCATGACTGGTGTGCAATGTGTGTACACAAACATCTGCGACTGACAGATATGTGTAGTCAACTGTTGCTGCCAGACATGGGTTTCATTTCTCTAAGTGTGGGAGCATGCCCAGTATGACCTTTTAGTATTTTGTTGTCAGATATGGGCTCCCTTTTAGTATTTTTTTGTCAGACATGGGCTTCATTTCTCTAAGTGTGGGAGCATGCCCAGTATGACCTTCTGTATTGAATGTGTGAATCCATTCCAGGTAAGTTGTACTCTATTGCAGCAATTTGTGTTCTACACCTACAGCTAGCAACCTGTTTCTGCAGGATATCTCTGTAGATTGGTTGACAATATGAGGCCACAATGGGCAAAGGATAGTGGGCTATTGTAACTAATTGTGTCTGTGCTGTTTCAGCTACATGGTTTTGGTGTTAGCAGAGATATTCAGATACGTATTGTTTTACACTGTGATGTTGTATGTCATCATCTACTGACAGGTATACATATTTGCTTGCAGTAATTTCCTGGGGAACACAAGATGAATGAAGCTGTGTCCAGTACTGTGGTCTGCAGCCTACATATTCTTGCACAATCATGCCATTCTGGAGGGGAAGCTGCAGACACTTGCTGATAGGTCTATGTAAATGGTTCAGCACCTTGATACTGTGGTGGCTAAGGATCCCATGCTTGTACATCCATCAACGTGACTGTATGGCCATATCCTGTTGTGGCCATATCTCACAGCTGTACAGATTCACACAGGTTACCCAGAGGCAGGGCTCATATTTCTGGTCATTACCCCATCCCATTGTGGTTTACGAGCAGGTTTGTAGCCACCCATTCCTGTGTTTGTAGGCAGGGATAGTATGTGCCCACATCTGAGTTTCAGACTTCACACACTCCATGGCGTCCATACTTCTACCCCCGCCTGTTATTCTATCCTCTTCTGAACATTATGCAAACATTATCTAATAAGTATCCCTATAGTTATCACTTCATCCCAGCAGTATTTAGGAGTGATCCACAGTTCATGCAGTAGGACATGGTGGACATGCTACTGGGATTTGTCAACATGGCCTTGCATTTGTGTTCTGTGGACTGAGTTATGTTAATATTTGGGAGTCCATGAGATAACATACATTGGCAGTATGAGTGAGACACAGGCCTTTGACAGAGGACTGTAGGGCATTTGGTAGTGATGCAGGCTATCTGTAGCAGACCAGTGCATTGTGTCACTCCTACAGTCTCAGGCTGCAAGCCACTATATTCCCCCTGGGGTGATAGGGTAGATGTGCAAGGTGTTAATGTCAATAGTTTCTGTCCTTATTGATCCATTGGTGTGGATGCTGGCAGGGTGCTGCTTACAGCTAGTGACACACCTGCATGGGACACCTCTTCAGCATGCTGCGTTCTGTGGCTATTCCCATACAGAGGTGGGGGTCATATTGTACTCATTCCCAACAGCAGGGATAAGTCCTGTGAGGTACCTGTGGCTGATGGTGGGGTGAGCTGGGTGCATGTGTGCTATGGAAGCTACTTGCAGCTGACTCTCAGATATACGTGGGGCATTCTACTTACACTGGGTTGTGCAGGGACATCAACAGTTTCTCGGTACTTCATACTTCATTTGTGGTCTGACAGTGTTTGGCCAGACTACATCAGTATTCCATACTACACAGCCAACTAATGTGCTGCTAACCTGTATGTACAATTCAAAATGTGTGTCCATTTGACAGTAACATTTTATAGACTCTCTGTCTGGGGTACTTCCCCCTGTGTACTGTTTGTATGTCTGGGACCACATTCATGACATGTCCATCTTTCAGATGGTGACAGATATTACAGTATGGATTACTGCTGGATTGTGTCTTGCTGGGATGCATTGTGTTTGGCACTGCAGTTGTGAGAACTTGGCCCTGTCATCAACAGTACTGGCCATTGGCCACTGGGACACAACCCTCCATGCCTACATGCTAACCACTTTCACACAGTATACAACACACAATAACCGAACACACAGAGCCCTGCATATTGTACATGTGCTACAATCTATCCTGCTACTTTGGCCAGCTCAGGTAATCTGTGCTCCACTGTTATTATACCTACACGTACATGTTACTACATTTCTACATAGGATTGTAGGAGGGGGCACACCTGACAACTGTAAACATTTGCTATGACTGCACTGGTATATCAGGTACTCCATTTCATTCTGTATTCTGACCTATCATGCAGACTAGAGGCATATCAGTGTACTACAGTTCTTAGGTTTTATTGACCTACATTTCAGTTTCAGACTTCTTACCCTTCAGAACTAACATCCCACTCTAACATCCCACTGTTTGACCTGTTGTAGTCTGTTTGTGTAGGTCTGTAGGGGGCTGTTCTCCATAGCCATCAATCAGAGGCCTTGTCACAGCCTTTCTTTGTGTTCATCTACAGGTGTCCTGTTGGCTGAGACTGTTGTTGGGTATGTGAGCCTCACTGACATGCATGTGTGTGTCCTATGAACACACATTTGGCCCACCACATGTACTGCAGTGGGTTTTGTCACCTTGTATAGTACTGTCTACTATGTTGACACCAGTATTTGTTAAGGATTTCATGCTGCCAATATAGGTGTCTACTGTCTGCTGACATCCCATTCAGCCACCCAATTCCCTAACATGCTCACATCCATACCATAGATACAGAACATACTACTACATTCAGCAATTGATAGTGAGCGTGACTTACCTTGTGGCTGTGCCAGTATTGAGGATTGTGCTGGAGGGCTGACTATGTCAGATGCACATAGTACACTCCCTATACATGGTTAAGCACAGGTTGTGTCATGTTTGGCATCCCTTTTACTGTATGTGCGAGTCAGAGTGAGGTGTCATTCCTTGGGCCCCTACCGTGTCAGTGTATGTGCTATGCATTGCCCCTTTTCCAAGGATTGGGCATGCCTCCTTCTGCCTACTGAGGCAGGCTCAAGTTGTTCCTCCTCTGAGCCACTCTGTGCCTGTGCTGGCCTTGGCAATGGTGGGGGGCTGGGTGGTCCTGCCCCATGCTGTTCCTGCTGCAACTGTTTCTGCATGATCATATTGTGTAGCATGGCACACACAATGACAATTTGGGTACATGTAGCTGGTGAGTACTGCAAGGCACCACCAGATATGTCCAGGCACCAGAACCATGACTTGAGCATCCCAAATACATGCTCTATTATGATTCGGGTCTGTGCATGTGCCTCATTATGGAGTTCTAGTTTGAGTGTGTGTGCATTTCTGATGGGTCTCATCAGCTATGGCTCCAGTGCGTAACCAGCATCCCCCACTAGGTGGCCATATGGGATGTCCTCATTGGCAAATCTCTGGTACAGCTGCGTCATATGCCAGATGTGGGACTCATGATAGCTTCCAGGGCTGCCAGCACACATATTCATCATAATGTCCTGGACATCACACACAACCTGGCAGTTGATGTAGAGGAAGCACTTGCGGTTTATGTAGACTCTACCCCACTCGCCGGGTGCTGCTTTGATGTGTATGTGCATGCAGTCTATAGCACCCACTACCTCAGGGTATTCTGCTATTTGGTGGAAGAGAAATATATTGCTGGTAAATGCCTCATGGGTGTTGAGGAAATATATGTGCTCACTGGCATATGCTAACATGGCATCCAGGAACTGGTGGAGTACGCTGGATGCTGATGCCTGTGAGATCCCCAAGATATCCCCAGTTGGACTTTGGAAGGTACCAGTGGCTAGTATTCTTAAGCATGCACATACCTTGGTATCCACTGGGATGGACTCCCCTCTGTTGGTTCTGTGTGTGAGTCGTGGCCAGCACAGCTCAACAATTTGCTGTAGGAGGTCCCTGTCCACCCTATAGTGCTTCACTATTTCCAGCTCATGTAGCCCCTGGTAGGTTACCCTAGGTCTGTACACTCTTCTCCTTCTCCTCACTGTGGGTTTGTCATCAGCATTCTCATCCTCATCACCCTCAGCCTCTTCCACATGTTGATTTATGAGAGCAAACACAGTCCCTATTATTTTGTTGCTTTTTTTAGGTAACATTTTGCCGTTTGTGTACACCGGTGGTGTAGAGTTTGTGGGAAAAACCAGAGGGAAAGGTGTTTGCATAGTTTATAGTAGTGTGCTGGGCTGGGCTGCTGCCTGTCTAATTGGCTGATTCTGATACATTTAACCTGCAAGCTATGCTAGTTCTCTTTGATTAACTTCCTACTGCTGTTTTCCCTTCCCATTGCCTTCCTGTTTAAGCCCTAAGGCACGCCGTGCAAACCAGTGTTCAGATGTGAACGGAGCTGCTATTTCCTGGTTTAAGTTTTTTTTTTATTTAAAACCCGGTTCACAGCATGCACACCCATTTAGGCAATGTAACGACTGCTAGGCAGCTTTAGACATACCCCCTTCCTTAGCTCTGCTAAGCTAAGGGCAAACCTGAGCCACAGAGCTCCAATAAGCTTACAGTATGCCTGACACACCCCTCTATGATGTCAGCTAACTCTTAGGCTTGTACCATGGTTTTTACTGCACCTACACTGTTGGGTGCTGGCTAGCAATGAGGGGAAATCTATGAAGTATCATTTCCCTCATTTGCATACAATTGACTGCTAATGCCTAGTTACAAGTCTAACACTGAGCCTTCCCCCTTAGCAACTACTATTCAGTGGCCTTGTTGTCTTCTACCTGCAATCGACTATAATAGCAAAATTGTGATTTTGCCTAAAAAGCTTTTTTCAAGTTTTTTTTTTATTTTCGGGCTGATCCCATTTGCGTTCCGCTGCCCTATGCATAAACGGCCAAAATCGGCCCAAAAAATAAGTTATTTTTTGTTATTTTGAAACTACTTTCCATGCCAATGCCATATATTTGGCCATTAGCATGCCTTCCAAATTATATACACCCTTTATTTGGAGCTGTCATGGCTCCATTTTGTAGTTTGCGGAAATGTACTCGGTAACTAGCCGAATACATTTCTGCAGGTTATGCTACTCCTGTATGGACGGCTGCCAGCTTCCTGTATCACTAATTCACCTCATTTGCATGCTTTTCACCTGTGAATGGGGTAATTAGCATACAGGAGCTGTGTCCGTGCAGGAATAGTGCAGGAGTACTCGTGCACGTCCCGGGACTTGGGAGCTTGTTCCTGGATCTCTCGGTGGCCATGTTGCCTCCAGCAGGTCTTGCACTATTCCTGCATGCCATGCAGAGCTTGCTGAATCCGAGGATAGTGTGAGACTAGATCAAGAAATTTTAGAAGAAAAAGTATATAATGATATTGAGCATAATAGGAAACCATTTTATAGATACATAAGACATAGTAATGGTAAACACCTACAAATTGATAAACTCTGTATAGATTCTAAAATTTATTCTCAGATACAACAGATTGTAGATCTATTTACAAAATCTTATACTAAACAGTTTTTCTCCACAAAGGAGGGTGATAAATTGTGCTAGTGATATCTAAGTAACCTCTGATACTGAAATTAAATGATATTATACTGAAAAAGAACTAAATAAATTGGATCCAAACAAAGCATAGGGAGGAGATGGAATCAGTAAAAATGATCTGGAATTCGTCAGCATGAACTTACAGTATCGTTATAGCTGCTATTTATTAGGTTGCATAAATATGGAGAGATTCTCATGATTGGAGACATGCACTTGTTAAACCTGTCTTAAAGGAAAAAGGAAGTAGGGCACACCCAGAGCCATACAGACACATAGGTTTGCTTTCATGTTGTGGAAAAATAATGAAGAAGGTTACATTGGATAAATTGTTGTCAGAACTGGAAAGCTTTGTACTTGAAACTATATATCAACATGCATATGTTGAAAATAGATATATTACCACCTATAATATGATGTTCTATAACAGTATAATAACAGCTATGAATGAAAAATTGTATTGTGATGTAATTTATATAGATTTAACATCAGCATTTGATAGGGTCATAGAAAAAACATTAACCAATAAATTAGTACAACTAGGTATTGATATACTCTTGATAAGATGGATAGCTGCATGGCTTATAAATAGGAGATGGCAAGTATTATATAGCAATTAGTCAGGTAAAATTTGAAATTACAGCCAGGATGTCCCACAGGGCTCTGTCCTAGGCCCATACATGTTCAGACTGTATCTTTCAGATCTATGTTTTCGTCTGAGCTGTTCTGCAGTCTGTATGCAGATGACTTGAAAACGAGTAAAACTGATTTACATGTGTTACAGATAAGACATGTCTGTAAAACAACTTGACTAGATTAACTATGTATTGGGGGTTGGCATATTGGTTAAGGTGTTTATCTCACAGACACATGGTACAAGGTTTGATTCCCATCTTTGATAAAAATTGGCTTGGCTTAAAACAGCCCACAAGAACAGCTAGCCCAGTATTTACGTGTGAACCTCTTTGGGCACAGGAGAATAATATGCTTATAAATACATTAAAAACTAAGCATATGATATTTGAAACACATAAATTAAAAGGTGAATACTTAATTCAGCACACAGTGATTGAAATTGTAGTCTTATTTAAGGACCTGTGTATATGGGTAGAGCCAGCTTTGATTTTTTCAGTTTTTCTAATCATATCAACCAATTGGTCAATGATAGTTATAGAATTCTAGTCATTATAAAAAGATTTATAAAGTCAAGGAAATCAGAAATGATGGTTATCATTTGTTAATTAAACCCAAGCCTTGAATACAGAGCAACCATATGGAAACCTTATAAGAAAACAAGCATATATAAACTGGAAAGACTAGAGCAGAAATATACCAAGTGCATCCATGGATGTGAAAATTAAAATTATTATAAAAGACTAAAATATCTGAACTTGTATAGTGCCTCATACAGACATTTAAGAGAAAACCTCATTCAGATCTATACGATATTTAGAGACAACTACCTCTGGGAATGCTTGGGGTTATCAAAAAGTAGCAGATAACCATCAGACAGCCTATGCAGAAGATTCTATAGGAATGAGACATGTAAAAATGGGTTCTCTGAGAGAGTAGCTGATGCATGGAATAGACTACCAGTCTCATTAAAGCAAACAGTAGTTTAGATATTCTTAAGACAAGCCTGAAAAAATATATGTGTGTGTGTGTGTGTGTGTGTGTGTGTGTGTGTGTGTGTGTGTGTGTGTGTGTGTGTGCATCAATATTCAAGCCACCATGCAGTAAACAATAGTTCAGTGAAACCCATCTAACTGATTCCCTTTCCAGTGAAGTCTGGGACCAGACTTGAATCAATGGGTGCTGAGAGATACAGCTGTATATGTTTTTGTGTGGATATGAAAATTATGTTATGGCTTAAGTTGTTAGGCACTTCTCACTGCTACACATCTTTCCTTTAACTAATAATACATCTGGGAAGCTGACATCCCAATATGTTACAAAGCATTATGATTATGTTGATGATGATGATGGCTCCAGTCTGATAAGTGTTTGTAAAAAGCTTTCAAGAACTAAATCTTCTGAGCTTCACTGTTAAGGAAAATTTATTGGAATCCATAATCCGCTTCTCAAAAACATTTCATACTGGCAATAACTGTTGACATGAGCATAAGCCTCTGTACTGCTTGTAAATACACACTCACACTCACACAAACACACATACACACACACACACACACACACACACACACACACACACACACACACACACACACACACACACACACACACACTTTTATTAATTCATATTTATTGATGTGTTCTTTGTTAACTGGAGTAGAACAGTAATCCAGCCAGATCATTTTCAGGCTGAGCCCATGTGAATACAACCAGTATTGTAAACCCAAAACATTTTGGGAAACAATAAAATATCAGTAAAAATGAATAAGAGGATTTTTCTGAAGGTGAGGATTACAGTCTGAATCAGAGGGAATACAAATGATCATTAAGGCATGTATATATCAATTTCAGTTATCTATAGTATGTACAAGTAGAGATTAAGAAAAAAGACATAGACCTGTTATTATTGTATTTGTTTTTGGGGAGAGCGGTGTGAGGGATGTAAGAGTGAGGGAGATGGTAGTATATATAGACAGACCAATGGACAGAGGGCTCATTAGATATACATAGACAGACGGACAGAGAGAAAATTAGATACAGACATATCACTGGGATTCAATAAATTCCTTGTAAGCTTCACTCAAAGCCTACACAGAGTTTACGTGTTTGCATGGTGAGCAGCAGCACTAATTACATATTCATGCCGTGCCCCAGATTTAAATGGAAACAAGTGTGGTTTCATGGCTAGCAACAGTGTAGCTGGTTAGGACACAATGTAAAGCAACACAGATAGCAATCCTGTTTACCTCAGAGCAAACTAGTTAGTGGAATGCCCCAATGATTTCCGGAGTTTAACATATAGTAATGTATTTGGTCCAATCACAGTACAGAACAATGTATGCAGTGGAGAGTATTATGAAATCCCATTCCAGGTATTCTGTACAAAAGTTGTGTAAATGATCTGTAAGGGTACATGGACTGCCATTTAAAATAAACAGTCAAGGGAAGTGTGTGTATTGAATAGGGACACACAGATAAATTGTAAGAATGAACACAAGGAAATATGACTATTGAAACATCCTAATGTACACCAGATGAGAGCATGTCAATGGAAGATATTTGTAGCAGGTACACTAATCACATATCTGTATGGCAGAGTATGGACTGCATATTGAAAATATATATTATGTGACTGTCACACAATGTGACATAAGAATGGATGTATTTATGAGATAAACATCCTGACATAAACAGTGCAGAGGACATCTATCAGGGATGCTATATACAATTGGGGTTGGATGCATTTTGTGTAGCTGTACAAACTGATTTGCCTGAATATAAGTGTAATGTCAGCAGAGGTCTCCAACAAGTGGGACACAGCTACAGGCTCATGGACAACAGTAAAAGAATCACATGCAATCATGGACAATATCAGAATAATACTACCGGTAATCCCATGTCTGTGACACACCATATGTGAGTCTGAGTGATCATAGATAGTTCTGCCCAAAGACACTTTTACAACTATTTTGACATGCCAGCAATATATTAGGGTAATCAAGCACACCATCCTGATACTGCAAAATCTGCTGGAGGTGTTATGAGGGATACTGCTATACCTTTATGTGACATCAGGATTATTACAGGATAGTTGACTGGTGTTCATGGAAGATATATATTGTACAATCCAGATTGTCATGAACGTAACACATGCCATCAATGTTATCGAACAGCTATGTATGTACTATGTAAATCATTAGAACAGGTATCACACACGTATCTGGTGTAACACCTTGATGGCTGTTCTACACCATCAGACAGCAATGTTTATGCAACAAAAAGAATACCTAGGTATGGCCAATAAGATGTGTGATAGCTCATGGTGGCAAAGGTGATACACTTCAGTTACACATAACTGGAAGATGTGTAGGAAGGTACATGTAGAAGGGTGCATTGTGCCCAGTTATTGGTGTGATGAAGACTGTGAACTATGGATGTATTATGGCCATTAATGTGGATGTTCTTTACATACTCAGTAGTTGTGTTACATATAAGGGAGTAGTCAGCACTGTGGCCATATGCTGGTGAATGTTCCACATACCATCTACCCAAGGACACAGGTCACATACATGTTGATCTGCTTATAGGGTGTGATGTCAACATTATCCTTGGGCTGTGCATTTCTTTTCATAATGTAACAAATCCCCCCATGTTTTTGTTTCATCACATGTGTTATAATGGCTGTGGCAGCAGTCTGTGGTGTGTGTTGATACTTTCTGTATTGCACTAATATCACAGTTGGACTCAATGATCACCCATGATCTGCAGTCATTCAGACAACTGTTTGGACACAGTATGTGTATGTCATTCTTGCTGTCTGTGACTCAAATAATGGACAGGAAAAGGCCTAGCAGACAGCCTTGATGTATGGACCTGATCACTGGACCTGAGACATAAGTCACTTCACACATTTCAACATATTTAGATCTCATGTATGTGATCCACTGGTCTACCCACTTATATGATATAGGCATTTATGGCCACATCTAACAGTGTTGAGTGACACCTCAGTGTGAATTTGTGTCAGATGCCTTGGCCTGGTCAAGTTCCATAGGATGATAGTATTGTCATCATGCATGCCCTTAATGACATCTTTGAGGACAACTAAAAGCTGCAACAGCCATGGATGTAGCATTAACAACTCACACAGGTTTGCTGCACACATCTGGGATACTACTAGTGTCCATTTAGAAAATGTCCATGATGACATGGTGGTCTACCTCACAGATGAGGAGAGTCAGGATGTGTCTATACATGCATGCACCAGGTGCTGTCTCGCTCCAACTCAGATGTATGCCTGTTGAGGCACACCCTTCTACAGGAAAATAGTCCATGTGGAGGGTGTATTGAAGTGTGTACTCAAAGGTGTCAGGAAGGTATATGTACTCAGTCACGCTATAGGTGATTTGTGATTTTTCCACAGCCTATTGATTCTGTGTGATAGGCCTGGATGAAGTTAAGACAATGTATACTACCTATCTTGATTTGGCCTAGTGTTTTAACACAATACTCCACTCCAGTATCATTAAAAAACTCTCCCAGTTGTGGATTAAGCCTTATGTCACTAGATGGTTAACCAACTGGCTCACCAACAAAACACATGCTCTGAAAGTTGGTGGATCAACCTCTACCTGCAGAGCTGTCACCACTGGTGTACCCCAGTGATCTGTGCTTGCCATTTTACTATGTGTAATGTATTTCCTGACAGTCCAGGCTAAAGTATATGGCCTTTGGCTTAGCAAGTTTGCTGATTCTTGCATATTGGGTACAATCATTGAGTCCATATATGATGATATACTACAGAAGGGACTAACACAGACAAGTAATTGGTGCCAAAGCCACACAGTCTACAAATAAATGCAAACATGTGTATTTATTTTGGCCTTCTGAAAAATGGAATTCCCTGGTAATTACAGCATTGGCAACACTCCCCCATGCCGAAACCCAGTGGTACAAGATCAGGGAACACAAGTAGGTAGCAATCTGAACTTTGACCACCAAGTGTCCACAGTCGTATGGAAAGTCAAAGTTGTGCACCTCATAAGAGAGGTCATCATATTCAGATCTGAGAATTATGTAACAGCACTGTACTCAAACCTCATCAGAACACTGAGTATAATGCTCCCTTTTGCATGTACCTCGCCAGACCCCTGCAGCAGCTGGAGAGACCGCAGGGGTTTCTCACCAAAAAATACAGGCTTACAGACCATACCATGATGTATGTGAGTAGACTGAAAGCCCTGTCACTGTAATCTGTTTCATATATGATGAGATGACTTGTGCCTGGCCTTAAGGCCAGTCTCTGGCCCTGCCTGGTGGGAATACTGCACATCTACAAATCAGCTATAGTGGATGACATCAGCAGAGTCTGGTGAGGAGAAAATGCTAATAACAGTATCCCACATGCTTGTGTAGAATGCACTCTGCAATGTTATGTCGAACTATATACAAACTGGTGTCTACATTACTACAAGTATTTGAAAATCTGATTGTGTATTGTCAATCTAAAGATGTGCATGGTATATCACATGACATTTCTTATTAATTTATGTAACTGTAATTCATATATTTCTGAACAAGTACTGAGAGACCAGGGTTGCAATGTATGGGGGGAAGTAACATATGGCTGCATTGCAAATATCTGACATATTCTTAGATAAGCCCTTCATTTTGCTATGTTTATACATGTAATTTCATGTGATGAAAACGAAATGGACAGGAATGTTTCTGCATGCAGGATACACATTTCTTCTATTTTTCCTGCTTAGTTAAGCAGTGCACAGACATGAACCTCATTGCTAAAATTCTGAGAGTTCTCAGTACTGAGGCATGAAACATATTTACTGCTTAGTTGACTCTGTGGCAGCAGATGTAAAAAGCATTGACAAATTTTATTTTGAGCCCAGATTATACTGGGCTTGAATCCAGGTGTATGTAATACTTAAAAGTAGTGATACTACAATGACATTATTCTTATACTACATTCACCTTGTGTTACTATTTTTTACTTTAGCAAGGAGTGTTTAAGTGGCATTGCACGGTGGTAAACCACACCACAGAAGAACCGTTTCCTGTCTCTTGGCATTGATGCACGTTGCCCAACTCCAAACAAACATAGAGGGCAAAAGATGAAGGACTCTATTGCTTTTTTTGGTACTTGTTTGTGTTGTGTGTGAGTCTATTTTTTGACCAGATTATAGGTATTAAAATGGGGTAGACAGGAAAGTGGTGAAATGGGGAGCAAGCAGGGGGACGAACAAAGTGAAAGAAATTCAGGAATGTGCAGGAGGGAGGTAGAAAAGAACCATATATGTGCAGAATATTAGCTGAATTTGGACTGTCACCCAAAGTGGGGTGACAACAACATAATCATGCTCTATAGCCAATTGAACCAAATCAAGTGTGTCAAGAAGGCACATGTGCGAAATGGAGAGCTATGTTAGGGATGAAATTTTTTTTGTGTGACAGGTACCCATTTTTTTTTTAATTCAGTAACAGAAGAATGCTGGTAAGACACATTGATATTTCTGGGTCAGGCAAGATGGGTAAGTGAAGAAGCAAATGCAAACAAACAAGACAAACAAGACAAGACACAGGGATGGTGAGGGACACAAAAGGTTGGGGGACACCATGATTGGAGTGAGCCAGGCGACAATGCAAGCTCATTCCCACCAAACATGGAGACAGTGTAAATATAATCCTCACCTAAAGGCTGTCATCAGTGTCCCATTACTCCTCTGTGTGCTGGAGTGCTTGATGTCTTTTCCTCCTATGTACCATGAGGGAGAGCAGCCTCTCCATCTGGCATAGGCTAATACCAATGGTGAGGTGCACAACCCTAAGCACCAACCCTAGCAGCTCTTGGTGGGTGATGAAATCCCCACCTCCACCATTGCTCCCACAGAGTTTCACAGCACCAGCTGCAAAGGCAGTGCTATCTGAGGGCACAGGTGGTGCAGGAGCAGCCGAGGCAGTGCTGCAAGATTGGATCCCAGATGTGCTGGGCATCGGTGCTGGAGCCGGTGGAGTGGAAGCAGGCTGACCCACTGGGGCTGGCCTACCACACTGTGCTATGGATGACATGGGTAAATTTTGAAGACACATAATAGAAAACTAAAAAAAGAGATAAGGGTTGGGGTGAGTGAAAAAAAAAAAAGAGATAAAATTTGTACCATCATATGTGAAATACAATACACTATCGCAATTATACAATTATTTTATCTGAACTATTATATTTAAGTATACATCCTATCAACTACAAACTACAATTACTGATTGCTTAAAGTAATCCTTGCAATGTGCACATATGCTTGGCCCAAGTATACTGATTACAGTTAGCAGCAGGGCACTTATGCCACTTGTACACAGTTTAATCTATGTAATATTATGAAGGAAATGCAGTATTGTATAATTGCAGCATGTGGTATTTGAGTCCACAACCTCTGACTACAGTCTTACACTTGACTCCTAAAACTGGTCTGTGCTAAACACTTATGCATGCATACTTGCTTTTACAGTTAGGATATGCATGCTCACTTTGCTATTAGTGTATAGAATACCAAAAAATCTATCACTAACTTTTAAACCTACAACAATACCTCTGTTGTGCTGCATACATACCACTTGCTTCCCTCAGTCTCTCCAGATGTTCAGCATGAGCCTGACTATTCAACTCTGTTCTGGCATTAGCAGTGAAAAGAACAGAAGAGCATTATGCACACCAGTCTTGCCTATATTTAGTTGTAGATGTATTAAAACATCTCTTTTTTTAGCATACTGACACAACTGTGGGATGTCACCAGTTTGAAATGCAATCAACCACTAGTTGAGCATATCCCTTGTGTGCCTTTATAGGTCATTGAAGTGGTGATTACTCTGTTCTCCAATGTGTGGGATGCCAGTCTCACTGGATACAATCTTAGCCGAAGTACTCTAAGCCTCAGACTTGTACTGGGAGCCAGAAAAAAAAACCCTGCATAATCTTTTGCCTGTGGCACTTTACCAGGAGTCTAATAAATATCTTGGATGGCTGAACACCCCACCTCTGCTCCCTGAAGTGGGCACCTTCTCCTCTAATGTCAGACATGTCTAATACCAAATATAGCTCAATGGTAACTAATGATTTGCCACCAATTCTTGTTATTGCATTTACTGGTAGTGTGCAAACCTAAGAAACTGTGCTAACCACATTTGCACTGTGTTAAGCAGAGATCAGCAGTGTCAAGCAGGAAGGAAAGCAGTTTTTTGAAATTGGAAGGTTAATCTGATACTAGAAATTAGTTTGAGGGGTGATTGCTGCTGTTGTTTGGAAATATTTTTTTAAAATTGGAAGGTAACTGTTAGGTGAGTTAACTTTGCAGACATGTACTGGGGGCATAAACTTCATGACCTGATCAATATTTGTTTTGGCTTTATACACTGGTAAAACTGATTTTTAAAGTGTGGGATTCAAACCTATGCATAAGATGCAAAACAGTATCTTCCACAGTGGTGATTTTCCATCTTTGCTACAGAAGAAGTGCTGGTCAGCATAGTCATGAATCATTCATAAATACATTTGACAATATGAGGTATTAACCATGTATGCGTGTGACCTGAAAATGTTCTTGTATATATATTTATTTGTGTAAAAAGGTAATGTCTTTTGGCTTTTCCCAATTTGGGGTCACCACATGGAACACCGGTCCGCTTATACTTGGTAGTAGATTTTTTTTTTTACGATTCCAAGGTGTCAGCCTGGCACCCACCCTTCAATGAAGGCACACCCATTCATGCACGCACCTACCTGCATGTCTTTAAATGTTACTCAGCTGTGGGGAGGACATGCAGACTCCACACAGAAGGTGCTCCAGCCGAGAATTGAACTGGAGAACTTCTTGCTGTGAGGCAACAATGCTAACTGCTTTACCACTGTGGCCTATATATATTAATTTGTGTATGTGTCTTAATTAAGCGTGAAGGCCATCCAAGTCCAGACAGTATACTCTCAGTCATACATTTGAAAACACAATGAGGGTGTCTTATCCCTCATACATATAATTCATATAACACTATCTAAAGTGTTATAAGTGGAATTTAATATAATGTGAAATGGAACAACAGTAAAATTGTTTTGAATGTCTTGTATTAGGGCCCATTACCATGTGTAAGCCAGCCCTACACTTACACCTGTTGCCACAAGAATGTTAAACTAACACTTGTATTTTTCTGTTTATTGCTATACACTGGGCTGTCAAAACAGTAAAAATATGTTGCACTTCCTGTATTTGAAATCAGGACCATCTGTTTTACAACCCTACACTTACACCTGCTGTCACAGGAATAGTTAAATGACAGTTGCATATTCATTCTTACGTTTTGTGTGTTAACCACCTTGTAATGCAGCTTAGTGTGTTTGTGTGAAGCCCAGCAGAATTAATAGAATGTATTCATTTTAAATTATTGCCTGTCTGCATCCTGTCTGGGCAGGTGTTCCATGGCTGCAGATGTTGAGGAACCATGCTAACTGCCATGCAACATTGCCTAGTGGCATTGTGTGTTGGAAAGCAAAAAATTGCAACATTGTACCCTTTTCAACCTTTACACTGTCTATGTCCATTTGCTTCCTGTATGACCACTGCTAAGCATCATGCAAACGAGTACAGCTAAACCTGCCATTCATTGTGTTTTTCCATTTCCCTTGTTTGTGCTAATCCACTCACTGCACAAACTGGCAGAAAAAATAAAATAAAAAGAGGAAATTAGTTGAAATGAAGAAAAGCCATCTATGAAACAAACACTGCACAATTTTTGTTGGTACACATTAAACATTTTTACACAGGTTTGGATTTGAACTCTCACTGCAATGAACCTTCAGAGCACAATAAGGGTGTCTTATCCCTCTGTCACACAAACGGCTTTGCACCAGGGAACTGGCCACAGGTACACATGACTGCCAATAGCTTAAAATGAAATGATCTGTGTTACATATATAGACATGTTTCAGGCATTTCATTTGATAGCACTTCTAGCATTTCACTGATGGTTTGTTAGCAAAATGTGTCATTTCTCTGTTCTTTTGGGGGATGGGGAGCAGCGTTGCATTTCTGTTTTGCCACAAACAAGCATATTACTATTGTTACTCTCCTTGTTTTTCATCCAGCCTTGTTTTGTGTGTGAATCTAATATATTACAGCCACACAATTCCTTTCATTATATTTCAGTATCTTGATTGTTTTATGTTTCTCCAGTGGGTAATAGTGAAATGTTACCTTCTATGTGTTATCTGGAAACAGGATGTTTAGTTATATGATACTTAAGTGTATTATCCCTCTGTGGTGTTTTAAGTCACTTAGGATTATGGCATCCAGGCATCCCAATCCACGAAAACCACTTTTAATTGACATGGTGCCTTTCTGCTTGAGAGGGGACATAGAGATATGTTAGGCAGAATGCAAATTTGGCATCAGATAGTTCCTGATGTGAATGCAGTAGGCACCCACAGCAGTACATATGATCAGATGCACCATAGGGCCACTAACATGATTTCCTCTGCATTGAGGAGAGTAGCTGCAGTGGCCCATGATTGGATGGGTATGAGAGGAGACCTGCTTTAGATCCACCACTAACAGCAAATGAAGAGTTCCTGTCTACTGTCAGGGATCCAGAGTGCTCCTAGGAAAGTAAAGAACAGCATGTCTTTGAAATTGGTGCTACTGTTTCACGGAGAACAAGTATGTCCCGGGAGGAGCTTCCAGGTATGCTGATGTATCTGAATTGTTAAATACTCTTGTATAATAAAACATTGACAGCAATTCGTAAGTTTTGTTTAACAATATTTTTTTGGGGGGAGGGGGTTGTACATTGCTACAGTTAAGAACACATTCTGATTGATTACACCTGAGATTAGAATGGATTTGTCAACCAAGTTCTTACTAGAAAAAGTGTTAATGGACATAGAAAGGGCAAAAGGTTTTAATGCCCTGTGTTACTGTTAATTTGGATAATGTTGTCCTTACCTTTGCTTAACTTTTTCCAGGACCACCATCTATGGGAAGCATAGCATCAACTGGACATAGTCAGACAAATATAATTTTTGTCAGTAGTACTGAGTAGTTCAAAGAATTAATATATTTTATCCATATGTGTGATGTGGATGTCAGGACTGTTATGGTTATTGCTGTACTGTCTGTAGTAGTGGCACCACTGTTAGTTTGTTAGCATACATTTGACTATAGTAGTGTAAATATTAATGTATTTCCTGCTTATTATCACAGGTGATCCTGACAGTGGAAGTGTAGGACTCTTACTACCTAATGTCAGAGTATCAACATACTCTGATTATGATGGTGGCCAGCCAGAGACACAGTTGGAGGGTGCAGAGATTGAATATGACACTGAGGTTGACATTCAGCCATCCTCTGTAATTCCGTTGGACAGAGCCAGTAGGCCTATGTCAACCCATTCCAGTGAGACCTCAGATATTGGATAGTTGAAGAGTGAGATACTCAATCAGGGAAGTGTGGTTACTGCAGCTTTAGACCCTATTGACTCTGGCCATAGCCAACGTGTGGACAAAGTGCCATGCAAGAGGATTGTTTGGGATGCTCAGAGGAGGTCTGCTGTCCATTATCCACCTGATCCAGGTGTGTCTTCCAGTGCCACTCGAAGTATCTTTAGGGCTGTCATGGAAACACGGGCACATTCCTATAGGTCCTTCAGTGAAATGCTTAGAGTTGTAGATGTGGCACAGGCTGACATGTGTGACTGCTCCACCATGTTGCCAATTTAATGGATCGGATGTATGACACATTGGAACAGGTGGAGTCTTTGCTGGAACATCTGCTGGGAGGTGGACAGCATCCTCATGGGCATAGGTCAGCCACATCCTCTGCTGTTAGCCAATGTGGCCATGCACGATCACACTCCCGTAGTGGCAGTACTTCCACTGCTTTGTCAGTGGTGGATGTGTCCACACCCAGACATGGCAGGCAATAGGTTAATGGTCCTGGGCATCCTCATGAGAGAGGTCATCAAGCAGACATCAGTCTCCTTCAAATAGCACCAGTGTAACTGTCATTTCTTGTGATCAGCTACAACAACAATGAACTGCCACCTGTACCATGCATGGCTCACATCTGTATGACATATTAAGATGTAGAGCTAGCACAGAGTTTGGCTGTGCTCATACAGAGACTCACACACCAGTTTCAGCCAGATTACCCATACAGACACACATGCAACAGTTACATGGATCAATCATGAAGCTTAAAGCTCATTTTGTCTCAGTGCCCATTTGTTACTTAATTAAAATGTCTTTCTGCTTCTCTTTCTTACTCACACACATTCACCAACCTTTTGTGTCAGCCTCAGCTTCCTGTCCTACGCCTCTCAATACCCTGTGCAAGTGATGATAATTGTGCCATATCCTTGTTTTCTATATTTTGGATTCAGGGATACATAAAATTTGTGTCTGATGCTCAGGGTGGATAGCTGAATAAGTTCTTAGTATATCTACATTTGTAATGTTATGTTTGCCAATTGTAGCTTTGACATATTTTGGTCTTAGTTAAAGAGCTGATAGACTCAAACATTTTTGCATCAGCATTGTTAATGATTTTGTGAGGGTTGTGAAGTCTGAAACTGAAATATGTCTCATTACTTTCTAATGTCTCTCTTTACTGATTTTCCATTAGAAAAGTATGATACTAAACTGAACACATCCGGTGACCATCAGTACTTTTGAGAGGTATGACTGTAAATGTTTAATGCCTGAGGCCTACTACTTGACAGAGGACATGTAGTCACACAAGTCTCTGCTGTCACATGTTAAAGTAATTTCTGTACAAATCACCCACCTTTTACTTGCTTACATTAGCTAGTAACAAATGCAAGGATATGCCATTCATTCATATTACTACACAATACACTTCAGGTTCAAAACTTACCTTGTAAATCCAACAGTTGCAACAGTTTTAGTTCAGGGCTGACTCTGTTTGATGATAGCAGAACACAACCATTACATGGGTATGTAAAGACTGTGAGTGTTGCCTGGCATCAGTGTTACCATACGTATGTGCGTAGGATGAAGTTTTTAGCCCCTTATGTAGTGAGTGAGTGTGCTATAGTTTGCCTCTTAGCTAATGCAAGGGCATATTGAGCACACCTACATCTGCCTATACCCACAGCAGCTGATGTTTCCCCCCTCTGACTTCTTGCCTGTGTGTATCTGTGGTAACCTTGCTATTGGTGGTAGAATGTGTGCCACTTTCTCTTGTTGATCCTGCTGAAACTGCTTTCTTAGGATAATGTTGTATAACATGGCACAGACTGTGAATATTTCAGCACATGTACGGTGATTGTACTGCAGGGCTGCTCCTGATGAATTTAGGCAATGGAACCATGACTTCAGCAGCCCAAACACACACTCTGTGACATTTCTGGTTTGAGTGTGTGCCTAATTATGGTGTTTTTCAGTAGGTGTGAGTGCATTTCTCATGGGCATCATCAGCTATGGTTCCAGTGCATAACCTGCATCCCCCAGTAAATACCCTGTGGGATATACCCCCTAGTGAACAACTGATACACTTGGGAGGTGTGCCAGATATGTGAGTCATGGTAACTGCTTGGTTTGCCAGCACCTACATTCAAGATGATTTCCTTGGCATTACACATGACTTGACAGTTAATAGAGTGGAAGCTCTTCCTATTTATGTAGAGCCTTCCCTGTTTTCCAGGTGGTTCCGTAATATCTATTTGTGTACAATCTATGCAACCCAGTATTTTATGATAGTCTGCTACAGTGTAGAACTCCTGCATATTTGTGGCCTTACCATCAGGAGTACTGGGGAAATATATGCGGTCACTGGCATGTTGGAACATAGAATTCAGGAATTAATGGAGGATCCTGGATGCTGATGCCTGTGACACCCCCAGCATGACCTCTGTTGGTCTTTGAAAGGTTCCTGTAGCTAGAATTCTAAGTGCTACACATACCTCTGTCTCCACTGGTATGAGTTTCCCTTAGTTTGCCCTGGTTCTGAGCTGAGGATGACAGTGGTTGCAGACTTCCTGTAGTGTGTCTCTATCCACTCTGTAGTGCTCTACACTTTCCATGTCATGCAGACTGTGATAAGTTAAATGGGGTCTGAAAACTCTTCTCCTTCTTGGCCATGATTTAGTAGCAGCAGCAACATCTTGTTCCGCTCAGACATGAATTAAAGCAACAGTAGCCCCTAAGATTGTTTCTGTGTAGACTCCTTTCCATGGTTGTATTACAATAGGTTTTGGAATATGCAAGGGAAACCATCAATTAGTCTACACCATTGCTTTATAGCTTGCTGAATCTTTCTGTGCCACTTGAATGTATCTTTAGGGCTGTCATGGAGGTAAAGGCACATTCCAATAAGGCTTATAAAGAAATGCTTAGGGCTGTAGATGTGGCACAGGCTGACATGTGTGACTGCTGACACCATGTTGCCGATTTATAGATTTCTTTATAGAAAGAAGGCATAGATAACGAGATAGCTAAATAGATAGATGTATTATGGTTTATTTACTTATTTTTTATTCCTATTGTTACTTTAACTCATTATATTATTATTTTTGCTCTTTGTGTAGCTTTTCTCCCTAGGCATCTGCTGAAAAGAGGCTTATTTCAATTAGACAGATTATTCTAGTAAATAAACTGCAACTAATATGTTTATGCAGATAGATATATAGATGTAGACATATATATATATATATATATATATATATATATATATATATATATATATATATATATATATAGGAGCGCTATAGAATCCCGAAAGCCCAAAATCCTGAAAGTTCAAAATCCTGAAAACTCAAAATCCTGAAAACATGCAGGATACCAACACTTACTATATTCCAGCACAAGTAAATACAAAAACATATTACCCTTCAATTATATGCAGGGGGGCAAGCACCACTGTACCCCCACACCCCCTGCTACTAAAATATAACAACTTCGAGATTGCACTTCAGTACTCTAAGTGCAGTCTTGGAGTTGATATATTTAAGTAGCAGGGGGTGTGGGGGGTGCTTGCACCCCTGCTTATACTCGGAGAAGAGTAATATGGTTTGTGTTTTATTTGTTTCTGTATGTACTTGTGCTGGAATATAGTAAGTGTTGGTATCCTGTGTGTTTTCAGGATTTTGAGTTTTCAGTATTTTGAACTTTCAGGATTTTGGTCTCAGGATTTTGGTCTTTAGGATTTTGGGCTTTCAAGATTCTGTAGCGCTCCTATATATATATATATATATATATATATATATATATATATATATATATATATATACAGATATAGATATAGAGCTATCGCTCTATGTAAGTACTCAGTTTTCATTATTTTTACTTAGAACATATGGTACATTCAAGTATTCGGAGCTTCACACAGACACATAGATGCATCTTGTGATGGAAAATGATCTCTGTACATGAAAAGGCATTTTGTACTGATAATGCTATATACTATTACATGCAGTAAAGTGACCTGATCATTGACAAGCACTTATTTCTTTAAAAGCTTAAGCACTATGATAAAGAATTTATGTTGTAAACTACCCCTCTGTCATTAATTATTGTTCCAATATACTCTATATTAACCCACCGTTACTAGAGGAAGAGGGAAAATTGGATTGATCTATAAAAAGTAATTGTTTCTGCAAGAAGCACCAAAACGTAATAATGCTTCCCAGTTGCCTTCATCTACCTAGGTCCACGGTGTCAGCAGGCAGTACATTCTGTGATATTTAAAGGTAATGGCATCTGCAGTCATGGTGTAGTGGAAGCAAAAGTCATCACTGTGTCAAATAAAATGATATAATTTCATTCTTCCCCTCCTTCACTATCCCAGGAAGCTGAATACTTCCAGCTGGGACCAGATCCTTTTGTCATCAAAGAAGATTGATGGCATGTTTGCTTTTTCATCCATCTTCCTTTCTAGTTTCTGATTTAGGAACACTTGATTTTGATGGTTTGCACATGCTTTTCTACTCTGCCAGCCCAATCAGCCGCTACAGAATCATTGCTTCTGCTGTATTTTCGAAGGGTAGTGATTTATGTCCTAAATGTAAGTCCCTTAGAAGATAGAGTATGGTTTTCAGTTGTTAATGCTCACACTTATATATCAGTTTCAGGTGACCTCAACTGCTGTGTTTTACCTTTACGTTTTTACCTAAGACATTATTGTGATGTCGCTAGATGATACTTCTCATTTGCAAAAATAAAACTACAAACAGCCTTCTGCTTATTCATGTAACAGCACAGACCGAATGCCATTAGAAATAATTTCAGCCTTCAAGCAAAATAACATGACACAGCATTTGCTACTTACAAATAAGATCATAAAGAGCAACAATCTAAAGTTTATTGCATGGTGACATTGAGAATTCATCTTTTAGTTATATGAGAAACATTGCTAGAAGTCTATATTTTCATATGCATAGGAAGCAAGGTTAAAACAAAAAGATGATGTACAACAATGTACATTAAGACACAACATGTATTTCTTTATACATTTTCACTGTTACAAATACAAAATAAACGACATGAAATTTGTGTTTGCAAAAGTCATTATTATTAGTTTGAAACACACTACTTTTATTTAGGAAAAGTTCAAACCCGAGATGCCATTTAAGATGTTAAATAAAGGAGCATAAATTGTTAACATATGACAAACACTGAATGGTAATTGTAAATTGGACATTTTTTATGCTCTTTTGCAATACATATTATTTGTGGTTCTGCAACACAGAAATAATTTTTTTCATTCTGCTATATTACTTTGCTACTTTAAGAATAATTAAGTAGCCTCCTTGGCATATATTTACATTTGTGTGGTCTGTTCCACTTGATTTAACAGCAAATAAGTTGTGATAAGTGTATGGCAAACAGACTATAGCACACAGCATCCATTTATGAATGGAATTAAGCTTAAGGAATAGCTATGGTCTACAGAGATTTTAATCTATACTTGTGCTGGTCATTGAAAATGAAAATGAAGCATATGCTGCACACTGTTATTTAAGACAAAAGAAAATGATGGAGTGGGTAGTTCTGGGTCATGGAATTTTACATATAATTGTGATTTCAGATGTGGTCTAAGCCATAGCTCTCATTTTAATAAGAGTATTGTTGTACAAGTGTGGTTTACATGTTAATATCATTCTGGTTGTCTGATGCTCCAGTACTTAGCCATAGACACAATTACGACTTTTTTAATGGTTGAGTGTTTGGGGGTAAAAGATAATTAGGATCATGAAGGAGTTCTTAGATACATTGTTAACCATTTTGTTCTTAAATGTATTCATGTCTAGTTGCCTGTTTTGCTTGTTCATGCAACTTTGGTGCTATGTCCTTTCATTTCATTCATTTCTTTTAGTGCTTATTGATTTGTGTACATCTTTATTTTTCTGTCTGTGTAGTTTTGTGTGTGAATGTTGGAAACTGTATATTAATGTGAGTGCCTATATACATAGGTTCATAGGTTCATAGGTTCATACTAGGCTATCTGCCCTAGGGCATTTATAAGCCTAGCCAGAATCTGTTTGGCTTTCGCCACCCATTTTAAATTTATTTTGCTATGCCCTTTTTCGAGGTTAGTATACTGTGCCTCTGTCTAACAGTGACACAGAAGTGATACCCGGGGTAAACCTACAATCTCCCATCCACTCATCAAGATTCCTCTTGAAGAGAGTCAATGAGGGACTCTGCCTAACCTGGACTGGGATTTTATTCCAAAGTGAAGGGAGCCTCTGGGTTATGAATCTGTCCCTCCAGCATTTCCTATTTATTTCAGTGCTGAGGTTCAAGTCTCTCGAACTCGTAGCTCGATGGGATTTGGATTTTCTGAGGTGCAGCATGTCCATTAATTCCGGGTTGGACATGGCTTTATATGTCAGGCACAGATCGCCTCTGAACAGACGGTATGCCACTGAGTAGAGCTGGAGTTTCTTTAACCGGGCAGCATATGGCATCTGTTTGAGCCCTTTGATCCTCTTGGTGAGGTACTTTTGGGGTCTTTCCAGTTGCTGCAGGTGTCTGGTAAGGTACATCCCAAAAGGGGCATTGTACTCAATTATGGGCCTGATGAGGGATGAGTAAAGAGGCACGATGACCTCCCCTGATCTAGATGTGAATCCCTTCATGATTAGGTGGGCTATATAAAATGTTTTTCTAACCACTTTGGCCACGTGGTTGTCAAATGAGAGATTGCTATCAACTTGGGTCCCCAGGTCCCTAATTACTTCTTCTGTACTTAATGGATTTCCACCTATGTGGTAATTTGTGGGCACTTTGTTTTTACCAAAGGGGATGACTATACACTTTTTGGCATTTAGCTTGAGGCCATGGCTCTGGCACCAGTTGTCTATTTCTATGAGGCCCTTTTGGAGGATGCTTGTGTTGGCTGGAGAGTCGATTATGGCGCCCAGTTTGCAGTCATCTGCGAACTTGGTCAGCCACAATCCTTCCGTGTTGGCCTGTATCTACGAGAAATATATACCGAACAACAGAGGTCCCAGGACTGAGCCTTGTGGGACACCACTTGTAACTGGTTTGGAGTCTGACATGGCTCCAGCAATTCTAACCATGTGGGTTCTGTCCTTGAGCCAGTTTGCAATCCATCTAGTGACATAGGGGTTTATATTTAAGCTGGTGAGCTTATCTATAATGCCCGAGTGGGGTATTGTATCGAAGGCTTTTGCGAGGTCCAGGTAGGCTGTGTGGACCACCTTCCCCTCGTCAATGGCCTTGGTGACTGTTTCAAAGAAATCAACCAGGTTTAAGAGGCAGGATCTGCCCTTAACAAAGCCGAACTGGGTAGGATCCAGTCTCTGTAGGTCCCCAATATCTTTATTTATGAAGTCCATGATGATCCTTTCCATAGCTTAGCAGACCAAGTTAGTCAGGCTTATGGGGCGATAGTTTCCAGGATCCGTTGAGGCACCACCTTTATGGAGAGGGACCACTGCTGCTGTACGCCACTCTTTGGGCACATATCCTGTAGTAAGGCTGAGATTGAACAGTAGTTTTATGTTTGGGTTTAGCTCTTCTTGGAGTTCATGTAGGACGCAGCCCGGGACACCGTCTGGTCCCATTGATGCTGTGTTTTTTGCTTTGGAGAGGGCGGCTCTTATCTGAGCATCTGAGATGTCAGGGGGGCAGCACTCTGCTGGGATAGATATTTGCCCTTTTGGTGGGGAGGGGAGAAGTTTGCGCTGAACCTGTCAGCTAGGATGTTGGCAATGTCTGTGGGTTCAGTGTATTTTTTGTCATTTTGGACTAATTCTGAGCATATCTGGGAATTACCACCCAGGTTCCTAACATAAATAAAGAAAGCCTTGTGATTATCCTTAGTGTCCTGTGCAATTTTTCTCTCGAAGCTGGCCTTAGACAATTTTATAAGTGCCCGTAGTTTTTTGCTAATACTGATCAGTGATGCCTTCCCTTTTTGGGATTTTACTCTATCATTTAGTAGCTTCCTCCTTCTATTGTATAGTTTGTTTATGGCTGGGGTCCACCAGACAGGACGTCTGCCTTTGGAGGATTGGGTCTTGGTTTTATTTGGGATCGCATGATCCATGCATTCCTGAAGGTGTTCATAGAATGCATTTATAAAGGATTCTGCGGTCTGGGCCGTATTTTCCACAGGCCCGGGGGCTTTGAAGGAGTCCACCTCGGTTTTGAGGAGTGTGAAATTTGCTTTAGAGAAGTTTTTCACTGTGTTTTTCTGGGCAGGGGTTGGGGCCGGGATGTGAATATCCAGTGAGATTAGTTTATGGTCTGATCTTACCAGTGAGGGATACACTTCTGGTCTGGAGCATAGAGTCCCCATGTTGGTGATGATCAGGTCCAGTATGTTTTACCCTCTTGTGGGAGTGGTAACAAGTTGTTCCATAGCATTTGAGTTTATAAATTCTAGGAACCTTTGGGCTAGGGTGTTGGAGCTAGAGTAATGCTCCCAGTCTATGGTTGGGTAGTTGAAGTCGCCCAATATAATGGTGTTTGGAGAGACCTTCATATTTTCCAGTGTTCTCAGGAAGGCCGAGTGGGGTTCCTGGGTTTGGGAGGGTGGTCTATAGTGGGCTATAAACTGGAAGGCAGTTTTACCCACTGTTAGTTGCACATGGATAGTCTCTGATGGTTCGTGCTTTGCCACCAACCTGGAGGTGTGGGTATCTTTGATGAATATCGATGCTCCCCCTCCTTTTGTGGTTCGGTCCAAGTTTTGGGGCCAAAAAGCATGGTATGAGGTATAACCTGGTAGTGCTGGGGTGCTCTCGGGAGCCCTTAACCAGGTTTCTGTTACTGCACAGATATCGATGTTCTTCATGCTAAGGAGAGTTTTGAGTGCATGCATCTTGAGGTTTAGACTTTTGGCATTAAGTAGCATTACTCTTAGTTTGTTATCCCTTGTGATACCTATGGAGGTGGGTTTGTCTTTTGAGCCTTGCCTAAAAAAGGCACTATGGGGTTAGCAAGAGCCTTTGCCAATATCCGAAAGCCCAGGGGTGACAGGTGCAAGCCGTCCCTAGCGAAGCATCGTGGCTTGTCGAGCATATCATCCCAAGCTGACAGGCATTGGATCCCCTTTGAATGACACCAGTACTTAAGTCAATTGTTGAAATTGATCATCTTGTCTTCATATTGTGGCATCATTCTTGGTGAGGGTAAGATGCTACCCAAGGTCAGGGTCATACCGGCCTGGGCTACATGCTCAGAGAGCTCCTTTATGTCTCTTTTCATGTAGTCCAGGGAGGTACGTCTCAGGTCATTCACACCAGCATGGACAATGACTGAGTCATATTTGTACTTGACTTGGAGTGACCTGAGTGCTTGTGTTATGTGGCAGATCCTAGAGACCGACAGGCTGCTCACCGTGACCCTCTCCTTGTTTAGCCTGGTGAGTGGGACGTCAGTGTGCCTAACGATAGAGTCACCTATTACAAGTGTATCAGGTGTGTTGTTTAGTCTTAAGGGCTCACTGGCTTTGTGAGATATGTGTTGCACGTGTTTTGTTTTGGGGTAGCGGTTGCTTGGGTGCCTGCTTTGGAGGTCTCTGCTGCTTAGGCAGATCTTTATTTAGAGCTTCCGAGTATGTTTTTGTGTGATTATGTGTTTGGTTTGCTGTCGTGGTAGGTCTATGTGAGACTGGAATTGTAGTGAGTGTGGTTTCCTTCTCCTCCTGAATGGTTATGCCAGTACTGAGTTGAGAGAGCTTAGCCTCCAGTTTGGCTATATGGTTGCATCTCTCACATGTGTTGGAATTTGTTGGGAAGAGGAGAGGGTTGTCTGTGTACATGAGGCAGTTGTAACATTGCCTCAAGAATCCCAGATTCACCAGCTGGACCGGAGAGGAGATTGACAACTGACCTTTGGACATGCTAGAATAATATTGGGAATTCCTTAATAATTGAAAACAAGGGCCAGTGGGGAGTGAGGGTGTAGTGCTTTTAATTTTTAGTGCTGACTTATATAATTGCTTTAGTGAGCAAGTGCCATGTAACTTAACTGCAATGTGTTACAGGTAACTTAAATGCAAAAACGACAAACAGTAACTTTCTTTCAAGTGAAACAAGGAAATAAGTACAGTAAGCAATGCAGATATCACTAGTGATCCACAGAAGAGCTGAGAAGCCGCGTATTAGGTGGAATTAGCGTTCCAGGGAAATAACAAGCAAACAAGCATATAAACAAAGCTAGATTCAGCAGGCCTGGATCTAGTCTATGCTACAGCAAACAAGGTGTACCAATTTCAGTAAGATACAGTTCAAATATTCAGGCACTATAAACCTTTAACCAGAAATTCCCAGCTCAGAAGGGCAGAGTCCAGCCTCTTCTCCCACAAGAGTGCAGACCACAAACCTTCTTAATGTAAAATAACTGGCCTGAAGCCCAAGTGCTTAAACCAGAACTAATACACTTTAAGAATAACAGACACTGGGCTGTCAGTCAGCAGTTCCCAACTTAGAAGGATGAAAGCTACCTGTCCTGCCACCACAGTGCATGCCACAAACCTTCCTAATGTAAAACAACTGGTCTGAAGCCCAAGTGCTTAATCCAAAAGACTTAGAATGATAGCTACACTTTAATCAAGTTACTACCAAGCAGTAATAAATACAATTGAATACTTTAGAGAATGCCTGGATTAGTGCTCAAGTTACACAAACAAAGCTAGATCCAGCAGGCCTGAATCCAGTCTATGCCACAGCAAACAAGGCACACCAACTTCAGTAAGAAGCAGTTCAGATATGCATGCACTATAAGACTTTAACCAGAAATTCACAGCTCAGAAGGGCAGAGTCCAGCCTCTCCTCCCACAAGAGTGCAGACCATGAACCCTCTTAATGTAAAATAACTGACCTGAAAGCCCAAGTGCTTAAACCAGAATTAATACACTTTTAGAATAACAGACACTGAGCCCTCAATCAGCAGATCCCAACCTAGAAGGATGTAAGCTACCTGTTCTGCCACTACAGTGCAGACCACAAACCCTCTCAGTGCAAAACAACTGGTCCGAAGCCCAAGTGTTTAAACCAAAAGGCTTAGAATGAGTTACACCAAGCAGTAATAAATACAATTGAGTACTTTTAAGATGATGCAAAAGTAAAATAAAGTAGGTAGAAACACAAGTACAGTAAAAGCAGTTGAATTTTTTTTTTTCTGAACAAGTGCTGAGATCAAAGAAACAGATTTGAGTGCTGAAACTAGAAAACTGGCTAGTTATAAAAAAAACTAAGCTAGAAGGCTTCCCTCCAACACAGAAGGGCTTGAGGGCTCAGAAGCCTACAAATAGTCTATACCACTTAACAGGAAAGGCAGGAAACAAGCTTAATTTTTTTTTCTGTTTCCCAGATGCTCTCTTTGTACACAGTAGGAGTGCCTGAGATCAGAATATGATCTCACTGCACTCAGTTGAGTGAGCAAATGAGATGGGCCCAGAAGGAGTATCCAAACACAAATTTACAAGAGAGGCGGGCAGTTTCAAGGCCACTAAGATTAACACCAAAACAAAAACAGGGAGTTGGACTAACTGAAGAGCAGAGTCAAAACTTCCAGTTCAGTTAATATTCCTGCAACACAGTTAAAATCAATTTAAATACTGTATATTTTGAAAAAAAAAAGTGCAGATAAAGGTACTTAAATTCTCTTATACGTCCAGTTGAATACAACAAGTTATTAGCCGGCCAAAGCTGAGGTTTTTAAGCAGAAAATATTTCACACTGTACCACTTAAATAGGCAAGGACAGGAAATCAAAGAATGTGGCTACCCCTACACCTGTAATTACTAGCAAATAACAAAATTCAGCAAACACTGACTAACTTCCAGTTCAGTTAATATTCCTGTAACACAGTTAAAATCAATTTAAATACTGTATTTTTTGAAAAAAAAAGTGCAGATAAAGGTACTTAAATTCTCTTATACGTCCAGTTGAATACAGCAAGTTCTTAGCCGGCCAAAGCTGAGGATTTAAGCAGAAAATATTTTACACTGTACCACTTAAATAGGCAAGGAAAGGAAATCAAAGAATGTGGCTACCCCCACACCTGTAATTAGTAGCAAATAACAAAATTCAGCAAACACTGATTAACTTCCAGTTCAGTTAATATTCCTGCAACTCAGTTAAAATCAATTTAAATACTTTATTTTTTTGAAAAAAATAGGTGCAGATAAATGTACTTAAATTCTCTTATACGTCCAGTTGAATACAACAAGTTCTTAGCCTGCCAAAGCTGAGGTTTTTATGCAGAAAATATTTCACACTGTACCACTTAAATAGGCAAGGACAGGAAATCAAAGAATGTGGCTACCCCCACACCTGTAATTACTACCAAATAACAAAATTCAGCAAACACTGACTAACTTCACGTTCAGTTAATATTCCTGCAACCCAGTTAAAGTCAATTTAAATATGTGAGTGGTTCAAATCTGGTTGCGAGCATGATCCTTAAATGCATTCTTTTCTTAAAATAAATGGAAACTGGCTCTTTGTACAATGTATTTCACCACCCTGTTATGGAAGGAGCTAGAGCTTGTACAAAAATTGAAAAGTAGAAACTAGTTTTAGTTGACTTTTCCTGTGCACACAAAATTCATTATGTACCCAGACTACTCAGGTAAGGGTGCTATTTCTACTACTCTGACAGTGTAGAAGATTAAGACTATGAGCTGTTAAGAAGTTTTATCCTGTAGTCTAGGGTATGATTACATCAGCCTGCATTTGCCAGTTGTGTGATTTGAGCAAGTCACTTAAACAAAGTGCGCTGTAGGCAGAGTCTGAGAAAGGTCCATGTGGATCATTGCAATGTTCCCAGCAAGAAATATAAAAAAAAAATAAATAAAATAAAAAAAATAGTCTGTCAACAACTCATATGAGAAGCGCAAAGTGGAAAGGCAGGTACTCAAAAGACCCTTGGTTATATTTGGAGTTTATGTCTGTAAAAATATGTTTTCCTGTGTCTGACTGCATTGTTGTTCATCTGACTACATGCAATTATAATGTACAAAAATACTTATGACCTCATTCCTTATAACAACCTGTAGGTATAGGGTTGCTACCTTTGCAAATCCCCAAAATGAACTTATTAATCGTAATGTGAGACTTTGTCATACGTATCATACCCACAGTAAGAATAAAGTAGTGGATTTCATTTTTTTTTCTTTTTTTACCCAAAATAAAGCTTGCTATTTTAAGTTTGTTTTATATCAGTAAAGTATTTTACATGAAAAGTAATTGTTTTTTGATGCTGTTAGCAGAAATGACAAAAAATATCACTTGTCCTAAAATCCAAGGATGTGATTTTCTGTTTTGTCACATACTGAAATTACAAGGCAGAATGCTTGTCTGTTTTCTACCATTGATGTTTCAACACATCAGCACTGGCTAGGCTGCAGATTACATCATTCTTTGAGGCTCACTGGAAATGGAGAAGAAAGAGAAGATGAGGATTATATTTCTATCCATTTCACCCTCTACTCTGAGTTCATGTGAGGCCAAAGTTAGCACATATAAAGTTTGGTGATGTGAGGTCTTGCTCTCATATCAGGGGCTCTGGTGGGGGGACCTATATCACTGCAAAAACAAAAAATGCTTTTTGTTGTTTCGTCTTTCGGAGTATTACTGTTTCGAGTTTCTGACCTACCAAGGTTTTAGTCCTTGTAGTTATGAATATCTTGTCCTAATGAAATAATCACATTTTATTATAATTTGTTAATGACTAAGACCATTCATGAACCACGTCAGACGTGCACATAATTCCACAACTTTAATAGACATTGGTGCAGATTCAATAAAGCCTACACAGTCTACTAAAACTGTGTGCATGTTGCAATGTGACACACACACACACACACACACACACACACACACACACACACACACACACACACACACACACACACACACACAATAGCACATAATTTTGCATTCAGTAAGTGGCTCTATGTGCAGAGACAGCCAAACATAGTAAACATTGTGGAATGCTAATTACAGCATAAGTAGCTGAATTAATACAAGAAGGTGAGTTCAACAAACCACAGAAGCCGAAGTGGAATCCAAAAAATACCTTTTACTAGAAACTTGTTAGCGCTTTCGTGTGATAATATCCAAACACTTCTTCAGACAAGTTTTTTACATTTGCAACCACAGTTTAAATATACGTCTCTATTAACACATTTATTCAATTACTTAAAAACAATTAAACCAATTTTTCAATTAGTTAAATCCTGCCCTGATGAAAGGTAAAGCTATATTAGAAACACAGTTTAAAAACAAATATTATACTACAATAATTTATTAATAAATAAATTATAACAAAAAACTTTAATATTAGTTTTTCCACACAATTTAATGAATTAAGTGTGGAATTTAGACGTATTCTAGACAATAATTGGGAACTCCTAAAACAAGGCTTAAATCCTAACACTAACATAGGACAAAAACCTATAGTAATTTTTAGAAAGGCTCCATCCTTGAAAACAATTCTAGAAGTTCCCACTAGAACATATAAAGTTAACAAGGGAATGTTTAAGTGTGGCCATTGTAGTTACTGTAAATATATAAAAACTGGATCAACATTTTCCATTAGAGGCGTAAAATATTATATAAATGAGAAATGTAATTGTCTTACTCAAGGAGTAGTATACCTGGCTACATGTACAGCCTGTTCTGCATTTTATTTTGGAAAAACTGAAAGACACCTAAAACAACGTATTTATGAACATACATATGCGATTTCTAGGCAAATCATGTCCAATGCACTTGCAAAACATATTTCAGAAAACATTAATCACAGTTTTGTGTTTAACGTTGTGCAGAAAATAAGAACAAACCCCAGGGGAGGACCATGGCATTTAAAGTTAGAAGAATGTGAGTTGCTTTGGCAACTAAAAACAAATGCACATGTCCACCCTGGGATTAATGAAACATGTTCAATCAAATGTTTATTAAAGCAAAAAGCCCTTATAAGATAATATAAACATATGTATATACACATACTTTTTAAATAACAACTGTTTTATATTAATATATGTAGGTTGGGATATTGTTTGTTTATTCATTTATTTATTTATCTATTTATTCACTTATATAAATAATTTTTGTATAACATAAAAAATCAAATAACAAAGTTAATACAACAATTTTGACTTGCAATGGTTAGAAAATTTAAATATGATTGTTAGGCATTAAGGTATATATTATGGTATTAATCAATTTATATTGATTTAGGTTTTTAATTCAACTAATTTAATAAATTATTGTAGTATAATATTTGTTTTTAAACTGTGTTTCTAATATAGCTTTACCTTTCATCAGGGCAGGATTTAACTTATTGAAACATTGGTTTAATTGTTTTTAAGTAATTGAATAAATGTGTTAATAGAGACATATATTTAAACTGTGGTTGCAAATGTAAAAAACTTGTCTGAAGAAGTGTTTGGATATTATCACACGAAAGCGCTAACAAGTTTCTAGTAAAAGGTATTTTTTGGATTCCACTTCGGCTTCTGTGGTTTGTTGAACTCACCTTCTTGGTTTATTTGTGGTTTTTAACTCTTTGGAGTTAATTTTGGTTTATATGGCTGAAAACGGTGAGTTTCAACAATCGCAGTCTTTATTCTCCCCTCCGTCTAATTCTGATGGAAATGGAGTAACAAGCAGTGATGTGGGGCAACCTGACTGCCCTAATTCAGCAACTAACCCAACGTGTCGACAATTTGGCGAAGCAAGTCAATAATCCCTGTAGCGGTAATGCTCTGGTGGTTAAACCCAGACCGGGGGTAATTTTTAATCCAGTACCGAATGGTTTGGCAACCGAATGCGGAGAACCTAACGTGTCAGCGACTAGAAGTGTTCACCAACCATCCGGCAGCATTCCGCCAGCACAACAAACGAGGCAAGCCAGCTTAACGAACAGCAATGGTACACCATTGTCAACACCATTAACAACTGTAGTTGACAATAATCATAATTTGGGACTTACCTCTAACTTTGTGCCTCCTGCTTTACAAGATTTTATGAATACCCCAACTAACATATTTAACAAGCGGAACGATGTAATCCAGCGTGGTCAAGAGAATGAACAAGAAAATCAAAATGACATCATTTCAGCTTTAAAACTGTTTGACAACAGTTTATCTAAATACAAAAAAACTACAGCTAGAGATCTTATATTTTAAAGAATGCATTGGTTTAAAGATTGTGCCTAAGGGCCTTAGGCAGTGGAAATACCCTTCAGGGGTTAAAAGAAACTCAGATTTCCACAAGACACTCATTGCATTCTTTAATCAGCAAGGGCTTATTTTTCTTGAAATATTAATTAAAGAGTACACGGAACAAATGGTGATTCTTGAGCAACAATTACAAAGCCTAGAGCAAGAAATTAAAGCTAACTTAGATTTTAATCGTTATCAATACGATTACGGAAGAATCTTTTCTAGTATTGACTCACTTCTTATAAAAATTGGCAAAACCAAGAAGCGGAAGATCAACAGGGACATGACGGCATACGCTAATGGTAACGCGTACCCCGACCCGCCATCCAACAGAGCCCACAATGATTTTCACTTCCCCTCAATGGACGACGTTGACACAGCTAATGAAAATACACCTGCCAATATAACAACTTATGCTGGGTCAAATAACAACAATGAAGTTCTGCACGGTGAGGTCCCCGATGGCAATCAGAACAGGAGAAGTGAACGCATCCAAAATTTAAACCAGCAAAGACAACAACAAGGCAATAACGGCCGAGTGGATTATACCAACCAGGGTTTTCAGCCAGTAGTTTCCAACAACAGGCGGAAGAACGCCCAGAAGAAGAATCAGAACAACAACAGGAGAACATTCAATCGCCGCAAGAGGTAACAGGCTCTGTTCTTTTTCCTGTTATTACTCTAAGCAACAGCAACGACTTTAAAATATATAAGTATACACTGTTTGAGATTCCAACTGAATTTGTTGAATTGCTTGCAAAAGGCTTTAATTATTCACTTCCACATAAGCCAGATTTAGCTAAAGTTCTTTGTGACCTTAAGCTTTACACTCGCAAGCTCAACTTAAAAATCTTGTTAGGAGATAGTGACAATGTGTTTAGTACAGAGCGAGTGGCAAGCACATACAACCCACCATTAGACAACAGTGTACTTGTTTTTGAAAGAGTAGTGGAAATTCATCTAAGAGCATTGAATAAAGAGTTTTTTCATCAAAAACATATTAATGCAGAAATGCATAATTTGATAGATTTAGTAAAGGCACATAATATCCGGGTTATGAAACCCGATAAAGGTGGGGGGGCTGTCCTTATGTACGAAGATGACTATGAGAAGCAGATAAAAGAAATGTTATCAGGTGACAACTATATAGAAATCTCAAAGAATGAACTTAATCAGTCTTATCAAAAAATAAAAAATTCTTTGAGTGACTTGTATATTGAAGGCACTATAGGCACAGAATTATATCAGTATTTAACCATGCCAGCCCCCATGATTCCTGTCATCTTCGGAGTTCCTAAACTGAATAAGAACATCCAAAACCCTCCATTTAGGCCTATAATAGATGGACGCCAGTCTATAACCTACTCTTGTGCTAAGTGGGTAGACAATAAACTAAAACAAGTCCTTAGAAATGAGTCACAAATATGCAAGGACTCTTGGTTTGTCCTAGAAAAACTAAACAGTATTCCATTTCAAGCTGATTTTGTGTTCTTGACAGCTGATGTCAAGGACCTATATACAGCAATCCCACAAGAAACAGGTGCAGAATGGGTTAGAGATTTTTTATTTAATAAGCATCTGCCAGGTGAAGACATTGATCTGATCATAAGTCTATTAGAATTGGTTTTGAAAAATAACTTTTTCATGTTTAAAAATGAATTGTATCTTCAGTCAACAGGAGTTGCAATGGGCTCCCCTTGTGGGGGGTCCTTTGCCAACTCAGTAATGGCGTTTTGGGAACACACTTATTTGTTTCCACAAAAAATATTTAAAGATTCAGTCGTCTGGTACACACGATACCAGGATGACATATTAATGATCTTGAAAACAAATAAAGACAACGCCATTAGACTTATCGACGAAATGAACTCTTTTGTTTCATTTTTACAATTTACTTATCAGTTCAATGTGTCATCAATTAATTTTCTAGACATCAACATAAAAAAAGACATGGAAAAAATGAAATACACTACTTCCATTTATAGAAAACCCCATTACAGTAACTCATTTTTACATTTTACAAGTTCCCACCCTTCCTTTCAAAAGAAAGGGGTTGTTAAGAGCCAGGTAGTACGAGCATCTAGGATGTGTTCAGAAGAAAGCTCTTTTCTAGAAGAATGTGACTTCTTGACTACAATGTTTCTGAATAGAGGGTACCCTCGAAGATTAATAAACTCAGTTATCCAAGAAGTAACAAGAAAGAGGTCTACTGGTTCATTGGGACCCATTCTAAAAATACATGACAGTAATAGTCCATTAGATAAAATAGTAGAGACCAAAGCCAATGATATTACCAGAATTATCCAAGAAGAAGAAGAAGAACAACAACAACAACAAAAAAACTTTAATATTAGTTTTTCCACACAATTTAATGAATTAAGTGTGGAATTTAGACGTATTCTAGACAATAATTGGGAACTCCTAAAACAAGGCTTAAATCCTAACACTAACATAGGACAAAAACCTATAGTAATTTTTAGAAAGGCTCCATCCTTGAAAACAATGCTAGAAGTTCCCACTAGAACATATAAAGTTAACAAGGGAATGTTTAAGTGTGGCCATTGTAGTTACTGTAAATATATAAAAACTGGATCAACATTTTTCATTAGAGGCGTAAAATATTATATAAATGAGAAATGTAATTGTCTTACTCAAGGAGTAGTATACCTGGCTACATGTACAGCCTGTTCTGCATTCTATTTTGGAAAAACTGAAAGACACCTAAAACAACGTATTTATGAACATACATATGCGATTTCTAGGCGAATCATGTCCAATGCACTTGCAAAACATATTTCAGAAAACATTAATCACAGTTTTGTGTTTAATGTTGTGCAGAAAATAAGAACAAACCCCAGGGGAGGACCATGGCATTTAAAGTTAGAAGAATGCGAGTTGCTTTGGCAACTAAAAACAAATGCACATGTCCACCCTGGGATTAATGAAACATGTTCAATCAAATGTTTATTAAAGCAAAAAGCCCTTATAAGATAATATAAACATATGTATATATACATACTTTTTAAATAACAACTGTTTTATATTAATATATGTAGGTTGGGATATTGTTTGTTTATTCATTCATTTATTTATTTATTTATTCACTTATATAAATATTTTTTGTATTAAATATTAAATAACAAAGTTAATATACCAATTTTGACTTGCAAAGGTTAGAAAATGTAAATATGACTGTTAGGTATCAAAGTACACATTATGGTATTTAATCAATTTATATAGACCTAGGTTTTTAATTCAACTAATTTAATAACTTATTGTAGTATAATATTTGTTTTTAAACTGTGTTTCTAATATAGCTTTACCTTTCATCAGGGCAGGATTTAACTAATTGAAAAATTGGTTTAATTGTTTTTTAAGTAATTGAATAAATGTGTTAATAGAGACGTATATTTAAACTGTGGTTGTAAATGTAAAAAACTTGTCTGAAGAAGTGTTTGGATATTATCACACGAAAGCGCTAACAAGTTTCTAGTAAAAGGTATTTTTTGGATTCCATTTCGGCTTCTGTGGTTTGTTGAACTCACCTTCTTGTTTTATTTGTGGTTTTTAACTCTTTGGAGTTAATTTTGGTTTATAAGTAGCTGAATTGTTTGCTAATCAACCAATCCAAGATGGAGGAGCTATTCAACAAGCTATAAAGCAATTGCGTAGATTCAGTGCTGTTTTTTCCTGTGAATTGCAAAACCTACTGGAATACATCCATGAGAACTAGTCTACATGGAAAAAATGTTAGGGGCTGCTGTGGCTCTTATTCAAGTATATGTACAGTAGGCCCAAGTCTATGCTCCTGCTACTGCTACTAGACCATAGTGAAGAAGAAGTGTGATTTGACCCTCTGTTGTCCTCAACTGAGAGCAAGGGCAAACCAAGGGGAACCGATCCAAGTGGAGATTAAGATATCTGTAGCACTTAGAATTTTAGCTACAGGGACCTTCCAGATACCAACAGGAAACACTGGTAATCTCCAAGACACTGGTAATCTCCACACTCTGGATCCCACCCAGTTTAGGTTTGTAAAAGGCAGATCAAGTCTCCTAAACCTGATAGACTTCTTTGAAGTAGTCACCAAAGCCATAGATGAGGGTAACATGGTTCTCACAGCCTATATAGATCTCACCAAAGCTTTTGACACCGTCCCCCACTCTGGAATTATAGATAAACTCACTTAACTAGGTATAAATCCCTATGTCACAAGATGGGTTGTGAACTGGCTCACTGACAGAACCCACACTGTGAAAGTAGCTGACTTCAAATATGACTTCAGATCAGTGACAAGTGGAGTACCACAGGGTTCAGTCCTGGGTTCTCTCCTGTTTGGTATCTACTTTTCTAAAGTACAGGCCAACACAGAAGGTCTTTGGCTAATGAAGTTTGCAGATGACTGCAAACTAGGAGCCATAATTGAAACTCCTAACAATGTAGACCTCCTACAAAAGGGCCTCATTGAGACAGATGCCTGGTGTCAAAGCTATGGCCTCAAGCTCAATGCCAAAAAGTGCATTGCCATCCCCTTTGGTAAAAACTCTGTATCCATGAGCTACCACATAGGTGTTAGTCTACTTAACACCAAAAGTATGATAAGAGACCTTGGGACACAGGTGGCCAGTAGTCTTTCCTTTGATAATCACATCGCCACAGCAGTCAGGAAATCCTTCTACGTGGCACACCTCGTCACAAAAGGTTTCTCATCCAAGAAAAAAGATGTCATTGTTCCCCTCTACTCATCACTCATTAGACCCATTATAGAGTACAGCCCATTTTGGTATGTACCTCACAAGACATCTACAACAACAGGAAAGGCCGCAGAAATACCTCACAAAGAGGATTACCAGCCTCAAACAGATTCCCTATGCAGACCATCTCAAAAAATTCCAGTTTTACTCCGTTGCATTTCGCCTACTCAGAGGCAAACTCTGCCTAACATACAAAGCTATGTCAAACCCAGAGCTGTTGGACATGCTCCATGTAAAAAAATCAGAATCCATCCGAGCTACCCTTTCTAGGGACCTAAACCTTGTCACCACAATAAACAGAACATGCTGGAGGGATAGATTCCTGTCCCAGAAACTTCCCATGCTCTGGAACAAACTACCAATTTATATCAAACAAAGCTCCTCATTAGCACTCTTCAAGAAAAATCTTGATCACTGGATGGGAAATAGGAAATTTACCTCGGGGATCACCTCTGTGGCTCTGCTCGACGGGGCACAGGAAAATAATTTTCTTGGGTGGCGAAAGCCAGGGTACATTTTTGGCTAGGCTTGTATAGGTCCTAGGGCCGATAGCCTAGTACCTGCCTACGAACCTATAAACCTGTGAACATGCTGGGAGTGTGACAAGCATCAGCATTCAGACTCCTCCATCAATTCTTTAATGCTTTTCTACAACATGCCAATGAGTATATATATTTTTTCCCCTGTATACCTGAGGGCAGAACCAGAACAATGCAGGAGTTCTACCCTCTAGCGCACAATTCTGAATCCTGGGTGCCATAGACTGTACGCATGTAGAAGTCAAAGCACTACCTGAGGAACAGGGTACATAAATGGAAAGGGCGTGCACTCCATTAACTGTCAGGTCATGAGTAATGCTAAGGAAATCATCCTGAATGTGTCTGCTGGCAACTCAGGTAGTTACCCATGATTCACATATCTGTTACAACTGTCAGCTGTATGAGATGTTTATAAGGGGGTATATCCCAGAGAGTTATTTACTGAGTGATGTACATTATACACTGAAACCATGGCTGATGACACCCATCAGAAATGCACACACACACCAACTGAAGACTGTTATAATGAGGCACATGTTCAAACATGAAATACCATACAGCATGTGTTTGGGCTGCTGATGTCACAGTTATAGTGCCGAGATACATATGGGGGAGCCCTCTAGTACAATTCCTGTATCTGTGCTGAAATATTTGCCATCTATGTCATGCTTCACAACATCATCCTGAGAAAACAGCTTCAGCAGGAACAACAAGGGGAAGAGACAAACATCCCACCACCACTGACAAAGTCACCACAGCCACACACAGGTGAGAAGTCAGACAGGGATCCAGCAGCTGCTGTGGGTGCAAGCAAACATAGGCGTGCACAATATGCCCTTGCAGTGGCCAACAGGCAATGGATAGCACACATGCTCACCCCATAAGGGACTAAAGCCTTCACATGCACATACTCCTATTCACATACATGCAGTAACATTGATGCCAGGCAACTCTCACCTTCAAATGGGCCCACAACAATACCGGAAAAGTGTAGTGTCCCAAAAATCACAGAAGCACAGGTGAAAACAGCCCATTCAAAAGCCAAAAACACAGCATCTATGGGGCTAGATGGTGTCCCAGGCTGCGTCTTGCACGGACTACAGAACAAACTAACCCCCCACCTAAACCCGCTGTTCAACCTCAGCCTCTCCACAGGCTCTGCGCCCATAGAACAGCACACAGCAATGGTTATTCCACTCCAAAAAGGAGGGGCCACAACTGACCCTGGTAATGATCGCCCCATAAGCCTGACTAGCCTGGTCTGCAAGGCTATGGAGAGCATCATCATGGAACTCATTAACAAAGACATTGGGAACCTCCAAACACTTGACCCAGCACAGTTCAGCTTTGTTAATGGCAGATCATGCCTACTAAACCTGGTTGACTTCTTCAAGACAGTCACCAAGGCCATAGACGAGGGAAAGGTTGTTCACACAGCCTACCTTGATCTCGCCAAGGCGTTCAACACCATTCCTCACTCGGGTATTATAGAAAAACTCACCAGCCTGAACATAAACCCCTATGTCACAAGATGGGTTGCCAACTAGCTTACAGACAGAACTCACACGGTAAGAACAGCGGGCTCCAGGTTTGACTCTAAACCAGTCACAAGTGGTGTCCCACAAGGCTCGGTTCTGGGACCCCTACTGTTCGGCATATATTTCTCAGATGTACAGGCAAACACAGGAGGACTATGGCTAACCAAGTTTGCCAATGACTGCAAACTGGGAGCAATAATTGACTCTCTGGCTGACACAGACATCCTTCAAAAAGGCCTTACTGAGACAGACACCTGGTGTCAAAGTCATGGCCTCAAGCTAAATGCCAAAAAATGCATAGTCATCCCATTTGGGAAAAACAAAACACCCATGAATTACCACATAGGTGGCAGCCCCCTTAATACAGAAGAGGTAATAAGAGATCTGGGGACCCATGTAGATAGTAATCTCTCCTTTGACAATCATATTGCCAAAGTAGTTAGGAAATACTTCTATGTGGCCCATCTAATTACTAAGGGGTTCTCATCTAGAAATAAAGAGGTTATAGTGCCCCTCTACTCATCACTCATCAGACCCATCATAGAGTACAATGCCCCATTTGGGATGTACCTCACAAGACACTTCCAACAGCTGGAAAGACCACAAAAGCACCTCACCAAGAGGATTACTGGCCTCAAACATATGTCCTATGCAGCCCGACTGAAAAACCTCCAGCTGTACTCAGTAGCATATCGCTTACTCAGAGGTGATCTCTGCCTGACTTACAAAGCCATGTCCAACTCAGAATTGATGGACATGCTCCACCTAAAGAAATCCAAGTCACTGTGAGCCACGCGCTCTAGTGAGCTAAACCTCGCCACAACAATGAATAGAACATGCTGGAGGGATAGATTCCTGTCACAGAGACTCCCCATACTTTGGAACAAAATTCCTAACTACATTAGGCAGAGCCCCTCACTAACATTCTTCAAGAGAAGCCTTGACGAGTGGATGGGTAACAGAAAATACACCCCTGGGTTCACTTCATTGGCTCTGCTTGACAGAGGCTCAGTTAATTAATCAATGGGGCGGCGAAAGCCAACACACTCTGGCTAGGCTTAAAAATGCCCTCGGGCAGATAGCCTAGTATCTACCTATGAACCTATGAACATGCATAGCTTTTACTTACCCATGTAATGGCTGTGTACTGTTAGTATCAGAGTCAGCCCCAAAGTAAAACTCTTGCAGCTGCTGGATTTCTAAGGTAATTGTTGAACCTGGAATAGAAAAATAAATGTCTAAGTATCCAAATGAATGGCATATCCTTGCATACTGTTACTTGTCAATGTAAGTCAGTATAAGATGGTTGATTTTTACAGCAATTACATCAAGATGTGACAGCAGTGATGTATGTGACTACATATGCTTTCTATCAACTGATAGGCATTATGTATGAAATATTCTCACATTAATAGGTCTAAAATGTACAGATTTTCCCCTAATGTCCACAGTTTGGCCTTATATTTTTGTACTGGCAAATCATTAAAGAGTGAAGTTAAAAAATAATGACACGTTTCATTTTCAGACTTCATATCCCTCAGAAAAAACATAAAAATAGTAATACAAAACCTGTTATTCTATTACGTGTCTAAGCTTGTAAGACCACAATTTTTAAAAAGTCTCCCCACTGCTGGTTCTTTGTCACACTTTTATTTCTGGCTTATTCCAGCATTGTTGGTCTAAGAGGTTAGAAGGGATGTACACATTACAAAAAACCTGTAAGAAAGCAGTACAATTTGCAAAACAGCATTGCAAACACAGAAATAGAAAGCAGTAAGTCATCTATGCACCCTGAGCATCAGAAAAAAGACTTATGTATCCCTGAATCCAGAAAAATATCTATCCCAGCAGAGTGCTGCCCCCCTGACATCTCAGATGCTCAGGTAAGAGCCTCCCTCTCCAAAGCAAAAAACACAGCATCAATGGGACCAGACGGTGTCCCGGGCTGCGTCCTACATGAACTCCAAGAAGAACTAAACCCAAACATAAAACTACTGTTCAATCTCAGCCTTACTACAGGATATGTACCCAAAGAGTGGTGTACAGCAACAGTGGTCCCTCTCCACAAAGGTGGTGCCTCAACGGATCCTGGAAACTATCGCCCTATAAGCCTGACTAGCTTGGTCTGCAAAGCTATGGAAAGGATCATCATGGACCTCATAAATAAAGATATTGGGGACCTACAGACACTGGATCCTACACAGTTCAGCATAGTTAATGGCGGATCCTGCCTCTTAAACCTGGTTGATTTCTTTGAAACAGTCACCAAGGCCATTGACGAGGGGAAGGTGGTCCACACAGCCTACCTGGACCTTGCAAAAGCCTTCGATACAATACCCCACTTGGGCATTATAGATAAGCTCACCAGCTTAAATATAAACCCCTATGTCACTCGATGGGTTGCAAACTGGCTCAAGGACAGAACCCACATGGTTAGAATGGCTGGAGCCATGTCAGACTCCAAACCAGTTACAAGTGGTGTCCCACAAGCCTCAGTCTTGGGACCTCTCTTGTTCAGTATATATTTCTCGGAGGTACAGGCTAACACGGAAGGACTGTGGCTGACCAAGTTCGCAGATGACTGCAAACTGGGCGCCATAATCAACTCTCCAGCCGACACAAGCACCTACAAAAGGGCCTCATAGAAACAGACAACTGGTGCCAGAGCAATGGCCTCAAGCTAAACGCCAAAAGTTATATAGTCATTCCCTTTGGCAAAAACAAAGTGCCCACAAATTACCACTTAGGTGGTAATCCATTAAGTATGGAAGAAGTAATTAGGGGCCTGGGGACCCAAGTTGATAGCAATCTCTCATTTGACAACCACGTGGCCAAAGTGGTTAGAAAAACATTTTATATAGTCCACCTAATCATGAAGCGATTCACATCTAGATCAGGGGAGGTCATCGTGCCTCTTTACTCATCCTCATCAGGCCCATAATTGAGTACAATGCCCCTTTTGGGATGTACCTTACCAGACACCTGCAGCAACTGGAAAGACCCCAAAAGTACCTCACCAAGAGGATCAAAGGGCTCAAACAGATGCCATATGCTGCCCGGTTAAAGAAACTCCAGCTCTACTCAGTGGCATACCGCCTGCTCAGAGGCGATCTGTGCCTGATGTATAAAGCCATGTCCAACCCGGAATTAATGGACATGCTGCACCTCAGAAAATCCAAATCCCATCGAGCTACGTGCTCGAGAGACGTGAACTTCAGCACTGAAATAAATAAGACATGCTGGAGGGACAGATTCATAACCCAGAGGCTCCCTTCACTCTGGAATAAAATCCCAGTACAGGTTAGGCAGAGTCCCTCATTGACTCTCTTCAAGAGGAATCTTGATGAGTGGATGGGAGATAGTAGGTTTATCCCGAGTATCACTTCTGTGTCACTGTTAGACAGAGGCACAGTATACTAACCTCAAAAAAGGGCATAGCAACATTCATTTAAAATGGGTGGCAGAAGCCAAACACACTCTGGCTAGGCTTATAAATGCCCTAGGGCAGATAGCCTAGTATGAACCTATGAACCTATGAACCTATGAACCTATAAGGATATGGCACAGTTATCATCATTTGACCATAGTGTCATGTGGTGGGGGGGGGGCAGGAGGTCTAGACTGACAGAAAAGGTAGTGAGTGTGTGCAAGTAAGAAAGACAGGCAGACATTTTAATAAAATATTAAATGGCCACTGAGACAGAATGAGTTGTATGTCTCACAACTGACCCATGTTACTGTTACGTGTTTGTGTTTGTTTGGGCAGTCCAGGTGAAATTTGTGTGTGAATGTCTGCAAGAACACAGCCATCTCTGTGCTAGTTCTGCATCATGTTATTTTGAACAGGTGTAAGTCATGCATGGTAGAGGTGACAGTTCATCATCGTCATCTCTGACCCTAAGTACAGGCTCTTCCAGAAGTTGCACTGGCACATCCATGCCTATAGTCAGATGCACTGCTGCTACTTGAACGTGACTGATGTCTGTTGGATGAACTCTCCTTATGAGAAAGACCTCACAAAGAGGATTACCAGCCTCAAACAGATGTCCTACGCAGACCTTCTCAAAAAACTTCAGCTTTACTCTGTTGCATATCGCCTACTCAGAGGTGAACTCTGCCTAATATACAAAGTTATGTCAAACCCAGAGCTGTTGAATATGCTCCACTTAAAGAAATCCCAATCCCTCCGAGCTACACACTCTATGGACCCAAACCTTTTCACCACAATAAACAGAACATGCTGGAGGGATAGATTCCTGTCCCAGAGATTTCCCATACTCTGAAACAAACTACCTATCTATATCAAACAAAGCTCCTCATTAGCATTCTTCAAGAAAAATCTTGATGATTGGATGGAAGATAGGAAATTCTCCCTGGGGATCACTTCTGTGGCTCTGCTTGACAGGGGCACAGGAAAATATTTTTCTTGGGTGGCAAAA